>NC_069505.1:8249459-8254459 GCF_027579735.1 Bombina bombina
AACCTCTATTATATAATGTACAAACCTTACTAAATAACCTCTATTATATAATGTACACACCTTACTAAATAACCTCTATTATATAGTGTACACACGTTACTAAATAACCTCTATTATATAATGTACAAACCTTACTAAATAACCTCTATTATATAATGTACACACCTTACTAAATAACCTCTATTATATAGTGTACACACGTTACTAAATAACCTCTATTGTATAGTGTACACACCTTACTAAATAACTTCTATTATATAATGTACTTCCTTCTCTTGTTATCCTTTGTTAAAATGCAGGTTGCTAAGATCAGGAGCATGCACTGGTCTGTTGCACTATATGGCAGTAATTTGGCATTAATGCTTTTAATAACGTGCACGATACCTACCTAAGTATTCTCTTCTACAAAGAATACCATGATAGTGAAGCTAATTTCCTCAAATTGAATACTCTGTCTGAATCTTGAGGGCTTTGTGTCCCTTTAAATAACACATTTATGGTGCTTCGTGTCCCTTTAAATAACAGTTATGGGCTTCATGTCCCTTTAAATAACACATTTATGGGGCTTTGTGTCCCTTTTAAATAACACAGTTATGGGGCTTTGTGTCCCTTTAAATAACACAGTTATGGGGCTTTGTGTCCCTTTAAATAACACAGTTATGGGGCTTTGTGTCCCTTTAAATAACACAGTTATGGGGGTACATTTTGAATGAATGGGTTTTAGCCTGACCCAGTTACCCAGCTCTCCATTCTGTCTTCACTGGGGTCTTTATATTTTCTAAGGCTCATGGAACACGAGGATGATCCTGAAGTTGACGAAGCAATTTCTACTGAAGCAGAAAAAGCAGAGAGTGCAGAGACCACAGAGACAACAGAGACCACAGAGAACATAGAAAACACAGAGAACATGGATACCGGCCCAGGTCAGAGGTCACCCAGTGTCATACGTTATCACAACATACATGTTTAATTACTAGCCCAGGTCAGAGGTCACACAGTGTCATACGTTATCACAACATACATGTTTAGTTACTAGCCCAGGTCAGAGGTCACACAGTGTCATACGTTATCACAACATACATGTTTAGTTACTAGCCCAGGTCAGAGGTCACACACAGTGTCATACGTTATCACAACATACATGTTTAGTTACTAGCCCAGGTCAGAGGTCACACAGTGTCATACGTTATCACAACATACATGTTTAGTTACTAGCCCAGGTCAGAGGTCACACACAGTGTCATACGTTATCACAACATACATGTTTAGTTACTAGCCCAGGTCAGAGGTCACCCAGTGTCATACGTTATCACAACATACATGTTTAGTTACTAGCCCAGGTCAGAGGTCACACCCAGTGTCATACGTTATCACAACATACATGTTTAGTTACTAGCCCAGGTCAGAGGTCACACAGTGTCATACGTTATCACAACATACATTTTTAGTTACTAGCCCAGGTCAGAGGTCACACCCAGTGTCATACGTTATCACAACATACATGTTTAGTTACTAGCCCAGGTCAGAGGTCACACAGTGTCATACGTTATCACAACATACATGTTTAGTTACTAGCCCAGGTCAGAGGTCACCCAGTGTCATACGTTATCACAACATACATGTTTAGTTACTAGCCCAGGTCAGTGGTCACACAGTGTCATACGTTATCACAACATACATGTTTAGTTACTAGCCCAGGTCAGAGGTCACCCAGTGTCATACGTTATCACAACATACATGTTTAGTTACTAGCCCAGGTCAGAGGTCACCCAGTGTCATACGTTATCACAACATACATGTTTAGTTACTAGCCCAGGTCAGAGGTCACACCCAGTGTCATACGTTATCACAACATACATGTTTAGTTACTAGCCCAGGTCAGAGGTCACACACAGTGTCATATGTTATCACAACATACATGTTTAGTTACTAGCCCAGGTCAGAGGTCACCCAGTGTCATACGTTATCACAACATACATGTTTAATTACTAGCCCAGGTCAGAGGTCACCCAGTGTCATACGTTATCACAACATACATGTTTAGTTACTAGCCCAGGTCAGAGGTCACACAGTGTCATACGTTATCACAACATACATGTTTAGTTACTAGCCCAGGTCAGAGGTCACACCCAGTGTCATACGTTATCACAACATACATGTTTAGTTACTAGCCCAGGTCAGAGGTCACCCAGTGTCATACAACATACATGTTTAGTTACTAGCCCAGGTCAGAGGTCACACCCAGTGTCATACGTTATCACAACATACATGTTTAGTTACTAGCCCAGGTCAGAGGTCACACACAGTGTCATATGTTATCACAACATACATGTTTAGTTACTAGCCCAGGTCAGAGGTCACCCAGTGTCATACGTTATCACAGCATACATGTTTAATTACTAGCCCAGGTCAGAGGTCACCCAGTGTCATACGTTATCACAACATACATGTTTAGTTACTAGCCCAGGTCAGAGGTCACACAGTGTCATACGTTATCACAACATACATGTTTAGTTACTAGCCCAGGTCAGAGGTCGCACAGTTTCATACGTTATCACAACATACATGTTTAGTTACTAGCCCAGGTCAGAGGTCACCCAGTGTCATACGTTATCACAACATACATGTTTAGTTACTAGCCCAGATCAGAGGTCACCCAGTGTCATACGTTATCACAACATACATGTTTAGTTACTAGCCCAGATCAGAGGTCACCCAGTGTCATACGTTATCACAACATACATGTTTAGTTACTGGCCCAGGTCAGAGATCACACCCAGTGTCATACGTTATCACAACATACGTGTTTAGTTACTAGCCCAGGTCAGAGGTCACACAGTGTCATACGTTATCACAACATACATGTTTAGTTACTAGCCCAGGTCAGAGGTCACACAGTGTCATACGTTATCACAACATACATGTTTAGTTACTAGCCCAGGTCAGAGGTCACACAGTGTCATACGTTATCACAACATACATGTTTAGTTACTAGCCCAGGTCAGAGGTCGCACAGTGTCATACGTTATCACAACATACATGTTTAGTTACTAGCCCAGGTCAGAGGTCACACAGTGTCATACGTTATCACAACATACATGTTTAGTTACTAGCCCAGGTCAGAGGTCACACCCAGTGTCATACGTTATCACAACATACATGTTTAGTTACTAGCCCAGGTCAGAGGTCACACAGTGTCATACGTTATCACAACATACATGTTTAGTTACTAGCCCAGGTCAGAGGTCACACAGTGTCATACGTTATCACAACATACATGTTTAGTTACTAACCCAGGTCAGAGGTCACACCCAGTGTCATACGTTATCACAACATACATGTTTAGTTACTAGCCCAGGTCAGAGGTCACACACAGTGTCATACGTTATCACAACATACATGTTTAGTTACTAGCCCAGGTCAGAGGTCACCCAGTGTCATACGTTATCACAACATACATGTTTAGTTACTAGCCCAGGTCAGAGGTCACCCAGTGTCATACGTTATCACAACATACGTGTTTAGTTACTAGCCCAGGTCAGAGGTCACCCAGTGTCATACGTTATCACAACATACATGTTTAGTTACTAGCCCAGGTCAGAGGTTACACCCAGTGTCATACGTTATCACAACATACATGTTTAGTTACTAGCCCAGGTCAGAGATCACCAGTGTCATACGTTATCACAACATACATGTTTAGTTACTAGCCCAGGTCAGAGGTCACCAGTGTCATACGTTATCACAACATACATGTTTAGTTACTAGCCCAGGTCAGAGGTTACACCCAGTGTCATACGTTATCACAACATACATGTTTAGTTACTAGCCCAGGTCAGAGGTCACACAGTGTCATACGTTATCACAACATACATGTTTAGTTACTAGCCCAGGTCAGAGGTCACACCCAGTGTCATACGTTATCACAACATACATGTTTAGTTACTAGCCCAGGTCAGAGGTCACACACAGTGTCATACGTTATCACAACATACATGTTTAGTTACTAGCCCAGGTCAGAGGTCACACACAGTGTCATACGCTATCACAACATACATGTTTAGTTACTAGCCCAGGTCAGAGGTCACCCAGTGTCATACGTTATCACAACATACATGTTTAGTTACTAGCCCAGGTCAGAGGTCACACCCAGTGTCATACGTTATCACAACATACATGTTTAGTTACTAGCCCAGGTCAGAGGTCACACAGTGTTATACGTTATCACAACATACGTGTTTAGTTACTAGCCCAGGTCAGAGATCACCAGTGTCATACGTTATCACAACATACATGTTTAGTTACTAGCCCAGGTCAGAGGTTACACCCAGTGTTATACGTTATCACAACATACGTGTTTAGTTACTAGCCCAGGTCAGAGATCACCAGTGTCATACGTTATCACAACATACATGTTTAGTTACTAGCCCAGGTCAGAGGTCACCAGTGTCATACGTTATCACAACATACATGTTTAGTTAGCGATCTACACGCTAAGGTTTTGTATTGCTTTATGGGACCATCTAAGCTATAAACTCACACAAATTATTCAGTCAGCAGCCTCATCATGACGTCACCAAACAGTTCATTAAGCAACGTTTTCTTCCTATAGATTTTATGTGAGTTTTCTTTAAAGGAAGGTGCAACAGTAAATAAATGTTAGACATAATGTAATAGGCCCTGCCATGTTTGAACTAGTTTTCCATTTATCTTTGTGCAAACAAGGTTGTGTGGAAACCCTGTTAGATGATACTATGATCCACACAGACTTGTTAACATACGCCTAGATTACGAGTTTTGTTGGTAATGTGGTGCTAACGAGCAGTTTTCCCTCACCGCTCACTTACAGACAGCGCTGGTATTACGGGTTTTTACTAACCCGGCGTTAGCCGCAAAAAAGTGAGCGTAGAGAAAAATTTAGCTCCACATCTCACCTCAATACCAGCGCTGCTTACTTTAGCGGTGCACGATTTCCCCATAGGAATCAATGGGGAAGAGCC
>NC_069505.1:8269459-8395325 GCF_027579735.1 Bombina bombina
TAGTGAAAAACGTGTGCTTGTTCAGGCTAGTACTACTGATAAGTCACTTTTAATGTCTTCTTATTTAGTTGCCAAAAGAATAGCCACATGTAAAAAACCATATTCTGATGGTGAAAACCTTATTAAGCCTTGTCTCATTGATGTTGCTAGCACAGTCTTTGGTCAGTCTGCTGCAAATAAACTGAAGCAAAAACCACTTTCAAATGACACCATTGCTCGCCGAGTTTGTGATATGTCAGCAAATGTGGAGGCTCAACTCATTGAAAAACTTAAAAAATCAACATGGTTCTCACTTCAGTTAGATGAGTCAACTGATATTGCAGACAACAGTGTTTTAATAGCCTATGTACGGTATGCAGATTATGACATGGGTGATGTGGCAGAAGACATACTTTGTGTGTGTACATTACAAACATACACCACTAGCTCAGAAATATTCAGAATATTAAACGAGTACATTGAGAATGCAGGTCTACAGTGGAAATACTGTGTAGGCCTATGTACTGATGGAGCTGCTAATATGACAGGTAGGCATTCAGGAGTGGGTGCTAAGATAAAAGAAGTGTCCCATCCCAACATAATGCTGACACACTGCTTTATTCACAAAGAGCACCTGGCTTCAAAGAAACTGTCCCCTGAACTCAATGATGTTCTTACACAAGCCACAAAACTTGTAAATTATATAAAAAACTCTGCTCTGAACTCCAGATTGTTGGCTGTGCTATGTGAAGAGATGGGATCAGATTACCAACACCTTTTGTACCATACAGAGGTAAAATGGCTATCAAGAGGTAGAGTGTTAAAGAGGCTTTTTGAAATGAGGAAGGAGGTAGAAGTGTTCTTACTGAGCAGAAAACATGAAATGGCTGGTTTATTTAAAGATGAAGGATGGGTGGCTAGACTTGCTTACTTGAGTGACATTTTCTCAAAGATAAATGAGTTAAACTTGGGTCTGCAAGGAGAAATGACAAATATTTTCACAGCAGCAAAAAAAGTGGAAGGTTTCAAGAAGAAACTATCTCTGTGGGTTGAAATGATTGAAAGAAATCATTTTGAAATGTTTGCAGCATTCAGTGAGTTTCACCAAGAAGACACTGGCTTTGACTTAGAAGTTGTAAAAAAACATATAAAAGAACATCTTGAAGCACTTTTGAAGGCATTCCAAAGCTATTTTCCTGAAGAAAAAGATCCCAGGAAAGAGAATATGTGGATAGTCAATCCATTTATTGGTCATGACAACAGCTTGCCTTATGAAGCCAAAGAAACTCTATTGGAACTCTCATGTGACAAACAACTTGAAAAAGATTTTCAGAACAAAAGTCTGACCAAGTTTTGGATGAAGGTGAAGGAGGAGTATAAACACTTACATGAAATAGCCATCAAGTTTCTTCTCTGTTTTGCTACTACTTATTTGTGTGAAACTGGTTTCTCAGCCATGACACTTTTAAAAACAAAACAAAGAAACAGGCTTCATCTTCAGGATTGTTTGAGACTGGCTGTTACTAATCTGAAACCGCAGTTGGACAAACTAATAAAGGAAAAGTGTCAGCAAAAGTCACATTAATTAACCTTTTTGTTATACATTTAGGCATAATATTTATTCTTTTTATGCCTGTTGATATTGTAATATTTCTATAGCTTTGCTGGTATTAATAAAGTTTTATGTCACATAATGTCTAGCTGTAATTTCTTCCAAACCTACTCCAACCCACCGCCGATGCTTACCGGGCCCTGGACAGGTCCGGCTAAAATTTACTGGGCCTTGTGGTCACTTAGGTTGAGAACCACTGCTCTAGATATCATACAGTTATCACATGACCCTCTAGATATCATACAGTTATCACATGACCCTCTAGATATCATACAGTTATCACATGACCCTCTAGATATACAGTTGTCACATGACCCTCTAGATATCATACAGTTATCACATTACCCTCTAGATATCGTACAGTTGTCACATGACCCTCTAGATATCATACAGTTATCACATTACCCTCTAGATATCATACAGTTATCACATGATAGATAGTAGTAGTAGATGGCGCTGGTCTATTGAATGATTTTCTCTAGTAAGTGAAGAGAAAAAAGGCTTGATGCATATATTGAAGCCAATTAATATGGGTGCAGTATACTCACTCCATAAGATGAATCTTTACAGCTGAAAGGGAACATAGCGTCAGATGGCAAGAGTCCACAGGTTCCTGGAGTCAAATACTGAATTTTCAGGTTTATCCAAAAGTGGACTCAATACTTGGTTTTACTTACCTGTTTTACTTGTTTTAATGTATGCTCTTGATAAAGACGTGTAATACGTTGAAACGCATTGAGCAAATAAAACCTTTTATCCTTTGTTGAAATTGTCAAGATCTTGTTTTGCTGTGCTGAGCTGGAGTAAGTTACTACATTTTTTTCAATTATACACTGGATACTTTTGTCATTTGGGTCTCTATTCATTTATAGTCCACTTTTGGATAAACCTGAAAATTCAGTATTTGACTCCAGGAACCTGTGGACTCTTGCCATCTGACGCTACGTTCCCTTTCAGCTGTAAAGATTCATCTTATGGAGTGAGTATACTGCACCCATATTAATTGGCTTCAATATATGCATCAAGCCTTTTTTCTCTTCACTTTCTAGAGAAAATCACTCAATAGACCAGAGCCATCTACTACTACTATCTATCTATACACAGTCACAAGGGAGAGACTGCAAGAAGGCTGCGGTCTGACCTAAAGGAGAGTATCAGTTCTTAGTTCATTTGTACAGAATATTGTGTGTTTTTTTCCATCTTGCACCTCTGTATATTGTTTTCCTTTTTGAGTTATTACATGACCCTCTAGATATACAGTTGTCACATGACTCTCTAGATATCGTACAATTGTCACATGACCCTCTAGATATCGTACAGTTGTCGCATGACCCTCTAGATATACAGTTGTCACATGACTCTCTAGATATCGTACAGTTGTCACATGACTGTCTAGATATACAGTTGTCACATGACTGTCTAGATATACAGTTGTCACATGACTGTCTAGATATACAGTTGTCACATGACCCTCTCTAGATATCGTACAGTTGTCGCATGACCCTCTAGATCTCATACAGTTCTCATATGACCCTCTAGATATCATACGGTTGTCACATGACCCTCTAGATATACAGTTGTCACATGACCCTCTAGATATACAGTTGTCACATGACTGTCTAGATATACAGTTGTCACATGACCCTCTAGATATCGTACAGTTGTCACATGACCCTCTAGATATCATACAGTTCTCATATGACCCTCTAGATATCATACAGTTGTCACATGACCCTCTAGATATACAGTTGTCACATGACCCTCTAGATATACAGTTGTCACATGACTCTCTAGATATCGTACAATTGTCACATGACCCTCTAGATATCGTACAGTTGTCGCATGACCCTCTAGATATACAGTTGTCACATGACTCTCTAGATATCGTACAGTTGTCACATGACTGTCTACATATACAGTTGTCACATGACTGTCTACATATACAGTTGTCACATGACTGTCTAGATATACAGTTGTCACATGACCCTCTCTAGATATCGTACAGTTGTCGCATGACCCTCTAGATCTCATACAGTTCTCATATGACCCTCTAGATATCATACGGTTGTCACATGACCCTCTAGATATACAGTTGTCACATGACCCTCTAGATATACAGTTGTCACATGACTGTCTAGATATACAGTTGTCACATGACCCTCTAGATATCGTACAGTTGTCACATGACCCTCTAGATATCATACAGTTCTCATATGACCCTCTAGATATCATACGGTTGTCACATGACCCTCTAGATATACAGTTGTCACATGACCCTCTAGATATACAGTTGTTACATGACTCTCTAGATATCATACAGTTGTCACATGACCCTCTAGATATCATACGGTTGTCACATGACTCTCTAGATATCATACGGTTGTCACATGACTCTCTAGATATCATACAGTTGTCACATGACTCTCTAGATATCATACGGTTATCACATGACCCTCTAGATATACAGTTGTTACATGACCCTCTAGATATCATACGGTTGTCACATGACTCTCTAGATATCATACGGTTGTCACATGACTCTCTAGATATCATACGGTTGTCACATGACTCTCTAGATATCATACAGTTGTCACATGACTCTCTAGATATCATACAGTTGTCACATGACCCTCTAGATATCATACGGTTGTCACATGACTCTCTAGATATCATACGGTTGTCACATGACTCTCTAGATATCATACAGTTGTCACATGACTCTCTAGATATCATACAGTTGTCACATGACTCTCTAGATATCATACGGTTATCACATGACCCTCTAGATATACAGTTGTCACATGACTCTCTAGATCAGTGTTTTTCAACCAGTGTGCCGTGGCACACTAGTGTGCCGTGAGAGATCCTCAGGTGTGCCACGGCAGACTGACAACAGTGTGACATTTTTTAAACTTTGCTTGTTTTTTACTCCCAGTGCAGGGGTAGTTTGTAGGAGGCATGGCATAACAGCACAATACATACAGTATGTGTGTGTTTGTGTGTATGTGTATATATATATGCTGTATTAGGCTACAATGTGTGATTTTTAAAAAAAAATTGGGATGGTGGTGTGCCACGGGATTTTTTAATGTAAAAAAGTGTGCCACGGCAAAAAAAAGGTTAAAAATCACTGCTCTAGATATCATACAGTTCTCATATGACGCTCTAATTCAGAAATCCTCAAACTTGGCCCTCAAGAGGTTTTGGAACCACATTTCCCATGATGCTCAGCCAGAGGATATAGTGGCTGAGCATCATGGTAAATGTAGTTCCAAAACCTCTGGAGGGCCAAGTTTGAGGATATCTGCTCTAGATATTTAATGTAAAATGCCAATAACTTGCCTCACTAGGTGTTCTATTGACATTGTCATGTTTGGGACATTTTCCTTTTTTACAGCCCATGGAACATTTCTGGGGACTTGTGCACTTAATCACTTTTTGATAAGCCTCATGTGTGCTCTTAGGTGCGGCTTCTTGATGGTTCCGTTCTGACGCAGACATTCAGAGCCCGAGAACAGTTGGCTGCTGTCCGTTTATACGTAGAGCTGAACTGGCCAGGAGGTGAAGCCGGACCCTTTAACCTCCTGACCAGCTTCCCACGGAGGGTCTTCACAGAGGACGACATGGAGCAGCCATTACAGGAGCTGGGTAAATACAACTCGAGGCACATTTTGTACTTATGGATGCAAACACAAGAACTTGAATCCTCTTTATTTAAACGGATGATTCAGATAAGTGCAAAATAAAAAAATGTATTTCTATTATCAAATTGACTTTATTCTCTTGGTATCTGTTGTTGATAAGCAGGTAGGTAGGCTAAGGGGCGTGTACATATGTAGAGCATATATACTTATATATATTTGCCAGACCACTAGATGGCAGCAGTGACCATACAGTGCTCCAGATACGTGCACGCTACTTACCTAAGTATCCTTTTCAACAAAGTATAACGTGCAGAAATTTCTTAAAACTCTATGCTCTATCCCAATCATTTTGTGCCCCTTTATACAACTGTACACTAAATGCCATGCACTTACTAATACAAATATATAACGCTAAAGAAGCATAAGACTGTAAGAGCGCTGTGGAATCTGTTGGCGCTCACTAAATGCCGTGCACTTACTAATACAAATATGTAACGCTAAAGAAGCATAAGACTGTAAGAGCGCTGTGGAATCTGTTGGCGCTCACTAAATGCCATGCACTTACTAATACAAATATGTAACGCTAAAGAAGCATAAGACTGTAAGAGCGCTGTGGAATCTGTTGGCGCTCACTAAATGCCATGCACTTACTAATACAAATATGTAACGCTAAAGAAGCATAAGACTGTAAGAGCGCTGTGGAATCTGTTGACGCTCTACAAATAACCGATAATAATAATAAAATAAACTACCAGAAATCAACCAATATAGCTCATGGGAATAGCTTGAAATACAAATTATAAACAAGAACAAGTAAAACCGATTTAAAAAGAGACATTACCAACATGTTCACTTTTATTTCTTTCCAATGGCATGGAGAGTCCACAAATCCATTCTAATTACTAGTGGGAATTCAACTCCTGGACACCAGGAGGAGGCAAAGAACACCCCAGCAGAGCTGTTAAGTGTCACTCTCGTTACCCATAATTCCCAGTCATTCTTTGCTTTTACATCTGGGAGGATGTGCGAAGATGGTGTCTGAAGAAAATCAAGAATTGAATCCTTTAATGGGTACTTTTCCCTGCAAGCAAGAATTGGGGCAATACTCTGTCCATGTAATCCCCTTTAGTAAGAGTCATGGCGGCTTTTAGCTGTTGGAGGTCGGTGAGGTAGGCCTTACTTTAACTCCAACAACGTATGCTACCCCACTATAGAAAACCAGGGTTGGCTGCTCTACTTTGCTGGTATCTTCAGGTCCCTGTCAGCGGTCGGATGAGGCTAACAGACCTGAATGTGCTGTGACTGCTCCACAGCTGAAGACCCTGGAGGGTAAGTCCTTTTTTATATATTCACAGAAGGACTGTGGGACATTCAGGGACCGAGTGGGACCTGCTACCTTCAGAAGGGGTCATATTTTATTATAGCTATATCTGTTACTGTTATGGGTTAAGTACAAATGTATATCCTTAATCGCAGGACCTCTCAGTCTCACACCAAACCTTAGGTTCATAAGATTTAACAAGAACCAAGTTTTTGCTCATAGATCTGAGGGTCACTGCTGCATGGATACAGAGTGAATGAATACTTTGTAAAAAGAAACAACGGAGTAACTGTTGCAACACTGGGGTGCATACACAGCTATATATTGTGAAAAGTAATGGATTTAAGCTGCACAATGGTTTTATAGGAAAATGTAGTCAAAGTGGTAGATTGATGAATATCAGCCACAAGGTGAATAAAGTTGCATACTGTGAGTGTTCCACTTATAGGCAGACAAATATGTTAGCAAGGAGACAGTTCATAAAGCAATGCAGTTAAGCAACAATATAGTTCATCTACTGAAGTTGTTAGCGTAATGTCAGGCAGATAATGGTTAGCAAAACTATAAGCTCTTATAGAAGTGTAGCAGAGGTTAATTAGAGCATGCAGTATTCAAAGGCAGTCACTGAAGCAGTAGTTAGCAATGCAGATTTAACAGTTAAGTTCACAAGGATGCGGTAGCTATTTTAAGCAGAGGAAACACAGAACGCAGGAGGACTAGTGTATGTTACCGCCTTAGATGAGCACAGAGAGAAGAGGGACCGGAGCTTCAGAGAGAGATCCGATAACAGGTCCGTGCTGTTTGTTTGCCAACGGTGAGTCCGAGATTCCGGAGAGAGGGGATGACGTCAGACGCCGCTCACGGCTACAGGTTGTTCAGCCGAATGCGTCTCAGATCCTTGTGCAGGAGCTGCATGAAACTAATGATGAGTGATCGTAAATAACTCACAAGAGAGGTAGGATTATTCCAAATGAGCAGGAAGTCAGGATACTTCGTAGAAGGTTGAACGTAGAAATCCACAAACATGGATAGGAGCCAGGTGTCTTCGCTAGAGCTTAGCCTAAGCCAAGTATACACAAATTACCAAGCATAGGTAGACAGGAGGAGGGGCCTTAAATAGGGATGTCAGGACCTGATCAGCTGCAGTTAAAGATACAGGAACGTACAGGAACATAAGTTACTTCAGATATATATTGCAGCTGAGCAGCTACCTGGGTTTTATCAGGATCAGGGAATTTTGCTGCTTCAAAGACCGGGTAATTATAGATACTCCTGGCTTTATGGTGTGTGTGGACAGAGGGTCATGATATTCCTTTCACTCACACCTTGTTCCCCTGTTCGATCCGTTTTTAAGAATCTTTAAAGTGCTAATAGTTAGGGGCACAATATTTGATGAGTGACGCGGTTCTTATTCCCTCTATGTGCTATTTCATGAGGGATAGAACCGTTAGTGGCGCAGGTTAATTTATGCGCTGTCAGTATATTTATAAGAATCTCAGTAGTGCTCTCCAAGTAATATGTTAGTCTATGGCAGGGTTATAACACAGTATATTTAAATAATTATCCTTTAAAATAAACCCCCAATCAATATGCATCTACTAGAAACCATAAAATTAATATAAATACCTGAGTTCTTTTTATTAGTTAATATCTTTGAACACATTGGAATATATTTGTAATAACAGAATATGAAACAATATTATACACGTTTAAAAACTATTAAGATATGCTATACTTCTTACAAAGCTCATAAAAGTTTACCTTTAAAACCAGCCTTATCTACAATAGCCTTTCATTCAATTTACACAATGAGATTCCAAGTAATATACTCCGCTATTTACCCACGCTTTATTCTAACTCAATCCTAATTTAAAACATCAGAAATTGTACAGATAAATTACTTATGCAAAAACCCAATTCTGAGTTATAACTATGTATTTGCACAGATAAACAATTTAAAATTTAGGAACTATGAAATACTAGCTTTAAAATACTGAGTGTTCATTTAAATCTGTTAATTACAATTTGACTATGATATTACCAATAACCTTTGTTTAAAATATTACAAGTTAGGACAATCATACATCACCAGTTTGAACCAAATTGTATTTCAGTCTTTTCCAAATATCTTTAGATCTCCTCATTTGAAGGAAAGTTATTTTGCATAGATTAGGGTTAGTTTTAGCTCCTTGCTTTAAGTGACTGTGTTCCAAGTATGGGCGCCAGTTATCAATCACCAGTCTAAGCAAATCACAAAACACTGTTTTCTCTTACATTTAACTTTCCTGTTATATAATCATTGGAGATCTGGTTTGGTTACGCCCACGTGCTTGTCCCTTCTCATTGGTTCACCCTGTGAATGTATGTTACCAAGGAGATGCATTCTTGCAACAACCAATTGTCTCCTGGCTGCAATATCTGTATCGCAACACCGGACCTTGTCCATCGGGGGCAGCAGGCAGCACAACACAGCAATACATTTAAAGGGACAGTCAAGTCCAAAAAAAAACTTTAATTATTTAAATAGGGAATGTAATTTTAAACAACTTTCCAATTTACTTTTATCACCAATTTTGCTTTGTTCTCTTGGTATTCTTAGTTGAAAGCTAAACCTAGGATGTTCATATGCTAATTTCTTAGACTTTGAAGACTGCCTCTAATCTGAATGCATTTTGACCACTAGAGGGCATTAGTTCATGTGTTTCATATAGATAACATTGAGGTCATGCACGTAAAGTTACCCTGGACTGAGCACTGATTGGCTAAAATGCAAGTCTGTTAAAAGAACTGAATTAAGGGGGCAGTCAGCAGAGGCTTAGATACAAGGTAATCACAGAGGTAAAAAGTGTATTTCTATAACAGTGTTGATTATGCAAAACTGAGGAATGGGTAATAAAGGGATTATCTATCTTTTTAAACAAAAAAATTCTGGTGTTGACTGTCCCTTTAATAATTTATAAACAGTTATCCCATACAATGATTATTTTAAAGGGACACTCAGGTTTTATAAAATTTTTATGATTCAGATACAGCATGTAATTTTAAACAACTTTCCAATTTACTTCCATTAAAAAAAATGTGCACAGTCTTTTATATTTACACTTTTTTTGAGTCACCAGCTCCTACTGAGCATGTGCAAGAACTCAGACTATACGTACATGCATTTGTGATTGGCTGATTGCTATCACATGGTACAGGGGGAGTGGAAATATACATAACTTTAAAATGTGTTAGAAAAGAATCTACTACTCATTTGAAATTCAGAGTAAATGCTATTGTATTGTCTTGTTATCTTGCATTTGTTGATTATGCAAATCTGCTGAGTTTACTGGTCCTTTAAACAATATTATAACATTGCATCAATAAATTACAATATTAATTGTAGATGGGGTAGTATCATATCAATTTTCTGATTATTTTGATATGAAACATCATGTGCCTTTAGCATTATACTATATTAAAGCAATTAATACTGCTAATTATTCTGAAACTAATGGCATTTATATATCTGTATATATATATATATATGTATTCACACAATTACAGCATGTTCTACATCTCCAACAAATTCTGCCTGCATGAATTTTCCCATGGTCCATCTGAAATAAAAATAAGTGTTATTAATCATTTCTTTTTTTTTGGTCCATAAATATTCTTAAAATAATACAGATGCTAAGACATTTTATGCTTTCAAAATATATATATCAAGCTTAGCAACTACTCACGTAATATTAGTAAATTTGACAATCTCCCAAATTTCTATATTTAATACATTCTGAGACATACATTCAAATATGTTTATTTGCTGTATTTTTAGTAAATTTCAAAGTTACACTATGACATATGTCTTGCTGGCCAAGTTTTCATTGCCCCACTTACACAGCATGGGGTCAATTTGCACGTGAAATGTAAATAGTTACTTTCTCACAAAATATCTCACTTAACCTAGACTATCAGGCAACGTTTGTGAGGGGTAAGATATTTTTATCACACATTTTCAGGCAGTAACACATATGGTTTCTTGAAATGGCTGTTAAAGTTAAATAAACCAAGTGCTCTATTGTCCTCACTTGTGTGTTTAGAATAACTTTGCATACTAACGGCTAGATTTAGAGTTTTGTCGGTAACGACCCGCGTAGCTAACGCTGGCTTTTTTCTGGCCGCACCTTTTAAATAACTCTGGTATTGAGAGTCCACAGAATGGCTGCGTTAGGCTCCAAAAAAGGAGCGTAGAACATATTTAACGCAACTTCAACTCTCGATACCAGAGTTGCTTACGGACGCGGCCAGCCTCAAAAACGTGCTCGTGCACGATTCCCCCATAGAAAACAATGGGGCTGTTTGAGCAGAAAAAAACCTAACACCTGCAAAAAAGCCGCGTTCAGCTCCTAACGCAGCCCCATTGTTGTCTATGGGGAAACACTTCCTACGTCTGCACCTAACATGTACCCGAGTCTAAACACCCCAAACCTTACACTTATTAACCCCTGTTCTGCCGCCCCCGCTATCGCTGACCCCTGCATATTATTTTTAACCCCTAATCTGCCGCTCCGTAAACTGCCGCTACTTACATTATCCCTATGTACCCCTAATCTGCTGCCCCTAACACCGCCGACCCCTATATTATATTTATTAACCCCTAATCTGCCCCCCACAACGTCGCCTCCACCTGCCTACACTTATTAACCCCTAATCTGCCGAGCAGACCGCACCGCTATTATAATAAAGTTATTAACCCCTAATCCGCCTCACTAACCCTATAATAAATAGTATTAACCCCTAATCTGCCCTCCCTAACATCGCCGACACCTAACTTCAAACATTAACCCCTAATCTGCCAACTGGAGCTCACCGCTATTCTAATAAATGTATTAACCCCTAAAGTTAAGTCTAACCCTAACACTAACACCCCCCTAAGTTAAATATAATTTAAATCTAACAAAATAAATTAACTCTTATTAAATAAATTATTCCTATTTAAAGCTAAATACTTACCTGTAAAATAAATCCTAATATAGCTACAATATAAATTATATTTATATTATAGCTATTTTAGGATTTATATTTATTTTACAGGTAACTTTGTATTTATTTTAACCAGGTACAATAGCTAAAATAGTTAAAATAATTACAAAATTACCTGTAAAATAAATCCTAACCTAAGTTACAATTAAACCTAACACTACACTATCAATAAATTAATTAATTAAATACAATATCTACAAATAAATACAATGAAATAAACTAACTAAAGTACAAAAAATAAAAAAGAACTAAGTTACAAAAAATAAAAAAATATTTACAAACATCAGAAAAATATTACAACAATTTTAAACTAATTACACCTACTCTAAGCCCCCTAATAAAATAACAAAGACCCCCAAAATAAAAAAATGCCCTACCCTATTCTAAATTACTAAAGTTCAAAGCTCTTTTACCTTACCAGCCCTGAACAGGGCCCTTTGCGGGGCATGCCCCAAAGAATTCAGCTCTTTTGCCTGTAAAAAAAACACATACAATACCCCCCCCCAACATTACAACCCACCACCCACATACCCCTAATCTAACCCAAACCCCCCCTTAAATAAACCTAACACTAAGCCCCTGAAGAACTTCCTACCTTATCTTCACCATACCAGGTTCACCGATCGATCCAGAAGAGCTCCTCCGATGTCCTGATCCAAGCCCAAGCGGGGGGCTGAAGATGTCCATGATCCGGCTGAAGTCATCATCCAAGCGGGATCTGAAGAGGTCCATGATCCGGCTGAAGTCATCATCCAAGCGGGAGCTGAAGAGGTCCATGATCCGGCTGAAGTCTTCTATCAACGGCATCTTCAATCTTCTTTCTTCCGGATCCATCTTGCAGACCTCCGACGCGGAACATCCTGCTGGCCCGACGGACTACCGACGAATGAAGGCTCCTTTAAGGGACGTCATCCAAGATGGCGTCCCTCGAATTCCGATTGGCTGATAGGATTCTATCAGCCAATCGGAATTAAGGTAGGAAAATTCTGATTGGCTGATGGAATCAGCCAATCAGAATCAAGTTCAATCCGATTGGCCGATCCGATCAGCCAATCAGATTGAGCTCGCATTCTATTGGCTGTTCCGATCAGCCAATAGAATGCGAGCTCAATCTGATTGGCTGATCTGATCGGCCAATCGGATTGAACTTGATTCTTGATTCTTCTTGGCTAATGAATCCACAAGATCATTGCCTTCCTTATCTGGGCCTAGAACCCTGGAATGACCCTTGGTCTTTTTCCAGTGTATGGTTAAATCATTGGATACCACCAGTTTATCAATCTCGCAGAACAACCTGCCATGCTTGACTGGTTTGTTATTGCTTTTCTGCATGCCATTTCTTTTCCAAGTTGGCAGGTATTCAACAAAACTGTCACGCACATAATTTGAGTCAGTTATGATCACAAATTCATGAATACCATGTTCAATAGCCATTTCAATGATTTTTAGAACAGCAGTGAGTTCTGCAACTTGACTGGATCTTGGTCCAATGTTGAAACCTATAGATATATTTGAGAATCCATTTGCCCAAGTTATACCAATGCCAGCGACTAGTCTGCGCTCATTATCAATAGTGGCATGGTAAGAACAACCATCAACATATACCCAAGGTAATGTTTGACAATGGTCCTCATTGTACATTTTATATGGGGAAAGCAATTGTTCCTCCAGGAAATAATCTTCCGATAATTCTTCCCCAGGATCCTTAGCAGTACAGTCGTGGAGCTCAGCAAGCCCCTGTGCTGTTATGCGGCTATTAGACAAATTCCCATCTCTTATTCTCTCACTTTGCAAATATAGCAAAGGCTGGTGGGCCGTTTCTACAATAATTTTCTCGCCCTGTATATAGCTGCGGAAATGTTGTAGAGCCCATACAGTAGATAAGAGGGCTTTTTCGCAATCGCTAAATTTTATTTCTACTGGGGATAGAGTTTTGCTCGCATAAGCAATGGCTTTGCTTAAATTATCATGCTTTTGGTATAAAACAGCACTCATGCTTATATCTGTGTAACCTGTCTCTAAGAAGAAAGGTTTACCACCTTCAGGGTATGCTAAGCAAGGTGCTTGAGTGAGTTTTCTCTTCAGCTCTTTGATGGCTGTCTCTTGAGACTCACTCCAGTGCCATTTCACATCCTTCTTTAGAAGAAGTAGTAGTGGTTTAGCTAATTCTGCATAATTATCAATGAATTTGCGAGAATAATTCATCATACCCAGGAATGATCTCAATTCCTTTAAGTTAGTTGGGTTTTTAGAATTTACTATAGCTTCCACCTTTTTCTTCTGAGGATTTAGCCCTTCAGAAGTAACTTCATGTCCCAAGAAGTTTACACGAGTGCGGCACTATTGAGCTTTTTGTAGGGATAATTTGACATCTGCCCTTTTAAGTTGGCTGATGACGTGTTTAAGCTCTGCAATGTGTTTTTCAAAGTCTGTGCTTTTTTATTAAAACATCATCGACATAAGATAAGGTCCCCCTTTCCAGTGCATCAGGCATAGCCTTATGCATGAATACAGCAAATTCATGTCCAGAATTTATGTATCCAAAAGGGAGTCTCTGAAATGCATATTGAACCTTTTGGAATGAGAATGCCAGCTTATACTGGTCCTCCTCGTGTACTTTTATGGTCCAATATCCCTGTGCACAACCAATGGCAGTGAATATTTTGGATCCATGCATCTGTGCTAGGCATTGGTCAATGTATGGTACAGGCCAGCCAGACATGTACACTCGTTTGTTTAGCTGTCTTAAATCAGCACACAAACTCCATTGTCCATTGGGCTTAAGAACACATAGAATAGGATTGTTGTAAGAGCTGTGCACCTGTCTGATAATACCTCTTTCTTCCAAGTTCCTTATGATTTCTGCAAGAGAATCATATGAGGCTAAAGGAAGTCTGTATTGTTTAACAAAGACAGGTGGCGCATTGGGATCTGTTTGTATTCTTGCAATGTGCAAGTCTGTAGTACCACAGTCATAAGAATCCCTAGCAAAAATATCCTTGTACTCCATCAGGAGTTCTCGCAGCTGTTGGCGTTCATCATCGCTGGAACAGCCACTAGCTAAGGATATTTGCTCTTCGACTATTTGCTGAAATCCTGGAAAGATTTCAGGGTGCCCTATTTCATAGGCTTCTTCCAACCTAGAGGTGAGATCCCCTTGATTATAATTTACATTGCCCCCATGACACTGGGTATTGGGGTAATCTTGCTGTTTGATCGGCTGATCAAATACTAGAGAGGCTTCTTCAATTTTACAGATGCTTTCCTCTGAGCTGAAGGGATAAATAGACTGAATATTAAATAGACCCTCTGGCATAGATGCAACGGATTGTTCTATTAATTGTTCTTCAGTTAAGTATCCTTCAGGTATTAGCTCAATTATATTATTCTGGAATCCAAAAGTGTAATAACTTGATTCCAGCGCATATCCTATAGTAGTTCCCTTGGATAATCTTATATCCTGTGGGGTCATGTTATGCACAATAACATGTATTGGAATGGTTCCAATATTCACCAAAGGAGTGTGGGCCATAATAACACCCAGATTTTGTATTCTATGGGAGAGGCAAAGTAGTGTTTTTAATTTCTGACCTCTCTTTACCTGTAAGGGTAAAAGAAATTTATCAGCCCCGGCAGGAATTACAACATCACTAGACACCTGCATATTCACAGCATATGGTAATTGCTGGTTTGATTTCAGGGCTGCACTTTCATCCTGAAATACTTCAGGGTCCCCCTTTAACCTGCTCCAGAGGCAAGAGTTAATCAAATCTATTTGTATGGCATATCTACGTAAGAGATCATTGCCAAGGTATATTTGATTATGGGGAGTATTTAAAACTAAAAACAGGTGCTTCACTGATTTATTACCTATAGAGACAGATAATAAGCACTTAGCTGTGATGTTATAGCTTTCAAACCTGTCATCCAGGCCGTTGACCCAGTGGTCTTGGGGAGAAAGATATTTAATCACTTTAGGTTCCGCTATCTGCGCTAATAAGCCTTCGCTTATATAGCTAGCTTCCTGTTTTAAGTTCAATTTGGCATATTTGGTTTTCCCAAGGTCATGCAATGCACTTTTATAGGGATAATTAGATCCTCTTTAACTCTCTCAATCCCTGCGAGGTATTGAGCGTGCCCCCCCTTAGGGATTTTATGATCCCCCTTGTGGAGAGCTATGGTTAATACATCGCCGTCTATGGAAATATTCGCTATCTTTCCAGGCGAAATTTTAAAAGTATTACCATCAGAGCCACTTAAAGGAGTCTGATCATCTATTTGTAAAATAGTGATTACAGGTACAGAGTTATTCCTGAAATGAATCTCCACAGCATCTGGTTTCTCTTCCACCACGTGACAGTTATGTCGGGGGCGAGATATACCAGATTTCTCATAATTGATAGGCCTTTTAACTTGTGACCATATTACATTATTTATGCAATCAATTATGGTGCTTAATCGCTTCAGGAGATCACTACCAATAATTAAACGATCAGTTGGCAGATCCACTATAATGACAGGGTGTCTTATGACCCTGTTCCCCAATTTAAATTTTAACCATGCAGTACCGTAGACTTTTAGGGAGTCATCCCCAACACCTATTAGAGAACCATCAAATTCTTTTATTTTAGGTTTGTGGGGTGTTAGCTCATTTAGCTGTGTGTAGTACCTGTGGGATAAAATAGTTGCCTGAGACCCAGTATCAATTAATCCCATGATAGGGTTGGAGACTGAATCTTGCAGCTCAGCTAATACATAATATCTCCCTGCAGTTTCTACCATTTCACACATAAAATTTGCATTATTGTACATCTGTGGGCTTCGCCACGTGTTATCTGAATCCGCCATGTTTTCCCGTGCAGAGGAAACTTCATACCTACCGGTCTCCTCCATGACAGGGTCAGCTGGGTTCTTGTGTACTGCATCTGTGGAAATAAGATTAAGAGAACACTGCAAAGGGAAAGATTGGTTAATGCTTTCAGGCCGAGGTTGCTCGTCATCACAGCTGAATCGTCCGTTTACGGTCTGTGGGGAGAGAACATGATTAGTATCATTGATATTTATTATTACATTTTGTATATCTCTCCCCTCCCTTTCATGTGATACTGCAGTATTTATGACTGTGCCTGTGGTCCACTGCTGACCACTGGCTGTACCCCTAAAAAAGTATTGTTCGGTTGCTGAGCCGTAGAAGGTTGACTCATATTAGCGAATTGTTCGCTCAACCGATTTAACTGGGTAAAAAGCATATCTACCTGATTGTACAAGTTACCTCTACCCCTGGGCCTGTCTCTTGATGCCCCATAATAATGATTGCTGGACCATTGGGTTCCCTCAGAATCAGGGCCGCTATTTCTATTCTGGCGTGGTTGCCCCTGGGGTTCAGCTTGTTCAGTATTAGTACTTTGGGGAGCATTATATACTTGGGGTGTCTGGTTACCCTGAGAATATCTTCGCCATCTATTGTATCTACCCTTTCGCAGATACCAATTATTTGGTGAGTATTCTCTTTGTGAGTAATTATTCACCTGATTATGTCCCCCACTTTGGTTATAGTCTCTCTGCGCCTCAGCCCGTGTTGGGGGAGGGGTAGAGTTAAACCTCTGTGGAGATGGCCTGTTTTGACTGGCCACCTCCGCATAGGTTTTCTTTTTAGACTCCAAATTGAGGGGGCTAGGTGACACCCTAGTTTCTGCCACAATTTTGGGTTTTGATTCCCTTTTCACCCCGTTCACTGGACTGCTGAATAGAGTATAACTTTGTACTCTCTTTGATCAGCCATTCCAATGAGCAGTCCTCATCAAAATCTCTAGCTAAATTAATTTTGATGGGTGTAGGCAGTGCTTCAAAAAATACATTTACAAATTCTGAGCATTCAAATATGGGATTATCTTCAGCCATACTGTACGCATTTCTCCTACATAGGTGTGTCCGGTCCACGGCTTCATCCTTACTTGTGGGAATATTCTCTTCCCTAACAGGAAATGGCAAAGAGGCACACAGCAAAAGCTGTCCATATAGCCCCTCCTCTGGCCCCGCCCCCCAGTCATTCTCTTTGCCGCTCTGAACAAGTAGCATCTCCACGGGGATGGTAAAGAGTTTGTGGTGTTTAGTTGTAGTTTTTATTTCTTCTATCAAGAGTTTGTTATTTTAAAATAGTGCCGGCTTGTACTATTTACTCTACAACAGAAAAGTGATGAAGATTTCTGTTAAAGAGGGCTATGATTTTAGCACAAGTAACTAAAATCCATTGCTGTTACCACGCAGGACTGTTGAAACCAGAGAACTTCAGTTGGGGGTAACAGTTTGCAGACTCATCTGCTTCAGGTATGACTAGTCTCCTTTCTAACAACACAGGCTATTGCTAGAAGACTGTCATTTTTCCACTCAGGGAAAACGGTAAGCCATTTTTCTTAGAACTCAGCAACAAGATAACAGGCTTACTTTTTCTAGTTCTTATGCTGGTAGACACTATTGTGGGCCAAATCGATTGATTTTTATTACATTTTCATAGCATTTGAGATGTTTTGTAAACTTACATACACTTGGGAACGTTTTTATTAGATCTGGCTTTGTATTAGACGCCTAATCTAGTCAGGAAGGCCCCTTCACTCTAGTATGCTGAGGGAGGAGGCCCCATTTTCGTGCCTCAGTTGCGCAGTTGATTTCAAAGGCAGTGCATGCAGCTTCATGTGAGAGGGTCCTGTGGCTCAGAAACCGACTCCGGAAGGCTTATTTCTGTGGTGGTTGACCCCTAAGGAAGGTAAAAGCTGTAGCAGGGACTGTAGTGTGTAAAACCGGTTAAATTCAACAATTAGCTCCGGTTTGCTTATTTTAGGGTCTAGAGTCTCTATTTTTGGTGTGCAATACTTTCAAAGCATTAAGACACTGGGGTATAAATTTTATAAAAATCGGATATTGCCTTCATAGTTTTTTGAACATTCAGAAATAAAGAGTGTCATTTTATTATTTAAAGAGACAGTAACGGTTTTGCTTAAAATCGTTTTTTCTGCATTAAAAGCCTGCCAAAATCTGTTTAACATGTCTGAACCATCAGATAACTTATGTTCTGTGTGTATAGAGGCCAATGTGGTCCCCCCTTCAAGTGTATGTGATAATTGTGCCATAGCGTCCAAACAAAGTAAGGACAGTTCTGTCACATTTAATAAAGTTGCCCAAGATGATTCATCTAATGAAGGTAGTGGGGATAGTTCTACATCCTCTCCTTCTGTGTCTACACCAGCTTTGCCCGCGCAGACACCTTCTGGCGCGACAATGCTTGTTTCTATGCAGCAATTATCAGCAGTAGTGGATAATTCTATAGCAAATCTGTTATCCAAACTGCCAGCATTTCAGAGAAAGCGTGATTGTTCAGTTTTAAATACAGATAAAAGGGATGAACAATTAGACGCTGACGATGCCTTATCTATTTTACCCTCACATCAATCAGAATTGGCTGTAAGGGAGGGACTGTCTGAGGGAGAAATTTCTGACTCAGGAAAAATTTCTCAACAGGCAGAGCCCGATATAGTAGCGTTTAAATTTAAGCTAGAACATCTCCGCGCCCTGCTTAAGGAGGTATTAGCTACTCTTGATGACTGTGATTCTATGGTAATTCCAGAGAAGTTGTGCAAATTGGACAAGTTCTTAGAGGTTCCAGTGCACGATGACGCCTTTCCAATACCCAAAAGGGTAGCGGACATAGTGAATAAGGAGTGGGAGAAACCGGGTATTCCCTTTGCCCCACCTCCTATATTTAAGAAAATGTTTCCCATTGTAGACCCCAGAAGGGACGCATGGCAGACGGTCCCGAAGGTAGAGGGAGCAGTTTCAACGTTAGCGAAGCGCACAACTATTCCTTTAGAGGACAGCTGCGCTTTCAAAGATCCTATGGATAAAAAATTGGAAGGATTGCTTAAAAAGATTTTTGTTCAGCAAGGCTTCATTCTTCAACCAGCTACGTGTATTATTACTGTCACCTCAGCGGCGTCCTTTTGGTTCGAGGAATTAGAAAGGTCGCTCCAGAAGGAGACTTCATATGAAGAAGTCATGGACAGAATTCACGCACTAAAGTTAGCTAATTCCTTTATATTGGATGCCGCTTTTCAAATAACGAAATTAGCGGCAAAAAACTCATGTTTTGCTATAGTGGCGCGTAGGGTGCTTTGGCTAAAATCCTGGTCGGCAGATGTGTCGTCCAAGACTAAGT
The DNA here is from genome assembly GCF_027579735.1 of Bombina bombina. Lineage (NCBI taxonomy): Eukaryota > Metazoa > Chordata > Amphibia > Anura > Bombinatoridae > Bombina > Bombina bombina. The sequence continues at coordinate 8,289,250 of NC_069505.1, forward strand.
TACTTAATATTCCTTTCAAAGGTAAGACCCTTTTTGGGCCGGAATTGAAGGAGATTATTTCAGACATCACTGGGGGTAAGGGCCATGCCCTCCCACAAGATAGGCCTTTCAAGGCTAAGAACAAGTCTAATTTTCGTTCCTTTCGCAATTTCAGGAACGGACCGGCTAATAACTCTACAGCCTCTAGACAAGACGGTAACGCTGTCCAGCCCAAACCTGGAAGCCCGTGCAAGGCTGGAACAAGGGTAAACAGACCAAGAAACCTACTACTGCTACCAAGACAGCATGAAGGGATAGCCCCCAATCCGGGACCGGATCTAGTAGGGGGCAGATTATCTCTCTTTGCTCAGGTTTGGGCAAGAGATGTTCCGGATCCCTGGGCACTAGAAATAGTCTCCGAGGGATACCTTCTGGAGTTCAAGGGACTCCCTCCAAAGGGAAGGTTCCACATGTCTCGCTTATCTTCAGACCAGATAAAGAAACAGGCATTCTTACATTGCGTAAGAGACCTATTAAAGATGGGAGTGATAAACCCAGTCCCCTCAGGGGAACAAGGTCTAGGTTTTTACTCGAACCTGTTTGTAGTTCCCAAAAAAGAGGGAACTTTCAGGCCAATTCTGGATTTAAAGATATTAAACAAATTCCTCAGAGTTCCATCGTTCAAAATGGAAACCATTCGGACAATCTTGCCAACAATCCAGGAGGGTCAATATTTGACTACCGTGGACTTAAAGGATGCGTATCTGCATATCCCGATCCACAAAACTCATCATCAGTTCCTGAGGTTCGCCTTTCTAGACAAACATTACCAGTTCGTGGCTCTTCCATTCGGTTTAGCCACCGCTCCCAGAATTTTCACAAAGGTACTAGGGTCCCTTCTAGCGGTCTTAAGGCCGAGGGGCATTGCTGTAGCACCTTACCTAGACGACATTCTAATTCAAGCGTTGTCTCTTTCCAAAGCAAGGGCTCATACAGACATTGTCGTAGCCTTTCTCAGATCTCACGGGTGGAAGGTGAACATAGAAAAAAGTTCCCCGTCCACAAGGGTTCCCTTTCTGGGAACAATAATAGATTCTGTGGAAATGAAGATTTTCCTGACAGAGGTCAGAAAGTTAAAGCTTCTAAACGCTTGTCGAGTTCTTCATTCTATTCCTCAGCCCTCCATAGCTCAGTGCATGGAAGTAATAGGACTAATGTTTGCAGCAATGGATGTGGTTCCTTTTGCTCGAATTCATTTAAGACCATTGCAGCTGTGCATGCTCAAACAGTGGAATGGGGATTATGCAGACTTGTCTCCCCAAATTCAAGTAGATCAGATAACCAGGGACTCACTCCTCTGGTGGTTGACTCAGGATCACCTGTCTCAGGGAATGAGTTTCCGCAGACCGGAGTGGGTCATTGTCACGACCGACGCCAGCCTCTTGGGTTGGGGCGCGGTCTGGAACTCTCTGAAAGCTCAGGGTCTATGGTCTCGGGAAGAGTCTCTTCTCCCGATAAACATTTTGGAACTGAGAGCGATATTCAATGCGCTCCTAGCTTGGCCTCAACTAGCGGAGGCCAGGTTCATAAGGTTTCAGTCGGACAACATGACGACTGTAGCGTACATCAATCATCAGGGGGGAACAAAGAGTTCCTTAGCGATGAGAGAGGTATCCAAGATCATCAAATGGGCGGAGGATCACTCCTGCCATCTATCTGCAATTCACATCCCAGGAGTAGACAACTGGGAGGCGGATTATCTGAGTCGTCAGACTTTCCATCCGGGGGAGTGGGAACTTCACCCGGAGGTCTTTGCCCAGTTAACTCAACTATGGGGCAATCCAGATATGGATCTGATGGCGTCTCGTCAGAACTCCAAGGTTCCTCACTACGGGTCCAGATCCAGGGATCCCAAGGCGACACTGGTGGATGCATTAGTGGCGCCCTGGTCGTTCAATCTGGCTTATGCGTTTCCACCGTTCCCTCTCCTTCCCAGGCTTGTAGCCAGGATCAAACAGGAGAAGGCCTCGGTGATTCTAATAGCTCCTGCATGGCCACGCAGGGCTTGGTATGCAGACCTGGTGAATATGTCATCGGTTCCACCATGGAAGCTACCTTTGAGGCAGGATCTTCTAGTACAAGGTCCATTCAGACATCCAAATCTAGTCTCTCTGCAACTGACTGCTTGGAAATTGAACGCTTGATTCTATCTAAGCGTGGGTTTTCTGATTCAGTTATAGATACTCTGATTCAAGCCAGAAAACCAGTGACTAGGAAAATTTACCATAAGATTTGGCAAAAATATATCCGTTGGTGCGATTCCAAAGGATTTTCTTGGAGTAAAATCAAAATTCCTAGAATACTTTCCTTTCTCCAAGAGGGTTTGGATAAAGGTTTGTCAGCTAGCTCTTTAAAAGGACAGATATCTGCTCTGTCTGTTTTGTTACACAAACGACTGGCAGCCGTGCCAGATGTACAGGCGTTTGTACAGGCATTAGTTAGAATCAAGCCTGTTTACAGACCTATGACTCCTCCATGGAGTCTAAACTTAGTTCTTTCAGTTCTTCAAGGGGTTCCGTTTGAACCCTTACATTCCATAGATATTAAGTTACTATCTTGGAAAGTTCTGTTTTTGGTTGCTATTTCTTCTGCTAGAAGAGTTTCTGAATTGTCTGCTTTGCAGTGTTCTACTCCCTATCTGGTGTTCCATACAGATAAGATAGTTTTACGTACCAAGCCTGGTTTTCTTCCAAAAGTGGTTTCCAACAGGAATATTAACCAGGAAATAGTTGTTCCTTCCCTGTGTCCGAAACAAGTTTCAAAGAAGGAACGTTTGTTACACAACCTAGATGTGGTCCGTGCTCTAAAATTCTACTTAGAGGCAACTAGGGATTTCAGACAAACTTCATCCTTGTTTGTCGTTTATTCTGGTAAGAGGAGAGGACAGAAAGCTACTGCTACCTCTCTTTCCTTTTGGCTGAAAAGCATCATCAGATTGGCTTATGAGACTGCCGGACGGCAGCCTCCTGAATGAATTACAGCCCACTCTACTAGGGCTGTGGCTTCCACATGGGCCTTCAAGAACGAGGCTTCTGTTGATCAGATCTGTAAGGCAGCGACTTGGTCTTCACTGCATACTTTTACCAAATTTTACAAATTCGATACTTTTGCTTCTTCTGAGGCTGTTTTTGGGAGAAAGGTTTTGCAAGCCGTGGTGCCTTCCGTTTAGGTCGCCTGACTTGTTCCCTCCCTTCATCCATGTCCTAAAGCTTTGGTATTGGTTCCCACAAGTAAGGATGAAGCCGTGGACCGGACACACCTATGTAGGAGAAAACAGAATTTATATCTTACCTGATAAATTCCTTTCTCCTACGGTGTGTCCGGTCCACGGCCCGCCCTGGCTTTTTGTCAGGCTTAAAAAATTTTATTTCTATACACTACAGTCACCACGGCACCCTATAGTTTCTCCTTTTTCTCCTAACCGTCGGTCCAATGACTGGGGGGCGGGGCCAGAGGAGGGGCTATATGGACAGCTTTTGCTGTGTGCCTCTTTGCCATTTCCTGTTAGGGAAGAGAATATTCCCACAAGTAAGGATGAAGCCGTGGACCGGACACACCGTAGGAGAAAGGAATTTATCAGGTAAGATATAAATTCTGTTTTTTCAATTCAGAAAGGAACTCGATGGGACTTTGATTTGCATGACATTTTAAACCATATACCGCTATTTTCGTGGCAGTTTTAGTGCGATGTTGCCCAAATTCTTCTCTGCATTGTCATTTTATTTCACTCCAGTAATGAATATTCATATCCTTTAGTGAAGTAAAGAATTTGTGATGTTTACCGTCAAATACCCAGGGCAGAAGTTTAATTTTTAATTTCTCACTTGTAACATTCATTATAGCTAATGCATGTTCAAAGGCCTCTAAGTGATCAATTTCAGAGTTTGTTCCCTTGTTGGAGAATACAGGTACGGCACCCTTTATGAAAGTAACTATTTCTTTTGCAAGATGTACCGAGTCCACGGTTTCATCTTTACTTGTGGGATATTATCCTTCCCAACAGGAAGTGGCAAAGAGAGCACCCACAGCAGAGCTGTCTATATAGCTCCCCCCTTAACTCCACCCCCCAGTCATTCTCTCTGCCGGCTCTAAGCAGGAAGGTTAAAGTGAAAGAGGTGATAAACTGTTAGTTTTTAATTTTCTTCAAGCAAGAGTTTGTTATTTTTAAATGGTACCGGTGTGTACTATTTACTCTCAGGCAGGAAATAGATGAAGATTTCTGCCTAGAGGATGATGATCTTAGCATTTGTAACTAAGGTCCACTGCTGTTCCCACAGAAGCTGAGGAGTACAGGAACTCTTCAGTGTGAGGAACGGTTTCTTTCTATACAGCAATGAGGTATGTTCAGCCATTTTTTCTGGAGAGACTGTGATAACTCAGAAAGGCTGACAGTACCCCCATGAGGGGAAGGGTAAGCAGTAATCCTAGTCTTAGAAGGGGCATTACTAGCTTGCATAAAGGGCTTATCTTATGGGACACTCAGTTTGAATGATATATAACCAAACGTTTGTGTGTTCTGGGAGTGCTGTTTTTATTACTGGGACAACTGTATTGAGGGTACACTTGGCTTTTTTGGGGTTTTTATAACCCACATGGCTGGAAAAACGCTTTGTAGATTTTTCTAAAGGCCTTTGTAACATCGAGTGAGATGGGCGGGGCCTAATTTCGCGCCTAAGTTGCGCCGTTGTTTTCTATAGACAAGCAGCAAGCTACAACATCGGAGGGTCCTGGTGAACTTCTGGGGCCTAATCGAAGTTTTATCCCCACATTATCAATCCCTAGGGCAGGTAGGCGCCACAGCATTGCTGTGGCAAGGTGCTGACAGGGGTTTTTTACCGGTCTTTGGCACTTTGTCAATCCGGTTTTTCTATTTGGGGGTTAATTGTTAAGTTGCTTGTGGTGCAATCTTACTATAGCTTAGTGTGTCTACTGCAAAAATTTCGGAAAATTTGAGGTAATTTTAAGCAGTTTTGCAGTTTGTGTATGTCTTTTTTTCTCTTAAAGGCACAGTACCGTTTTTGAAAATTGTTGTTTTTTCATTAAATAAAGTGTTTTCCAAGCTTGCTTGTCTCATTACTAGCCTGTTCAACATGTCTGACACTGAGAAAACTCATTGCTCAATTTGTTTAGAAGCCATTGTGGAACCCCCTCTTAGAATGTGTCCCACTTGTACTGATATGTCTATTTGCAAACAGCATATTTTGACCTATAAGAGTTTGGCGCTGGATGATTCTCAGACAGAAGGAAATCAGGTTTTGCCATCTAGTTCTCCCCAAGTGTCACAACCAGTAACGCCCGCACAAGTGACGCTAAGTACCTCTAGTGCGTCTAATTCTTTCACCTTGCAGGATATGGCCTCAGTTATGAATACTACCCTCACAGAGGTTTTATCTAAACTGCCTGGGTTGCAAGGGAAGCGCAGTAGCTCTGGGTTAAGAACGAATGCTGAGCCTTCTGACGCTTTAGTAGCCGTATCCGATATTCCCTCACAATGTTCAGAGGTAGGGATGAGGGATTTGCTCTCTGAGAGAGAGATTTCTGATTCAGGAAAAATGTTCCCTCAGACAGATTCAGATATGACGGCATTTAAATTTAAGCTAGAACACCTCCGCTTATTGCTCAGGGAGGTTTTAGCGACTCTGGATGATTGTGACCCTATTATAGTTCCAGAGAAATTGTGTAAAATGGACAAATATTTAGAGGTTCCTGTGTACACTGATATTTTTCCGGTCCCTAAGAGGATTTCGGACATTGTTACTAAGGAGTGGGATAGACCAGGTATTCCGTTCGATCCCCCTCCTGTTTTTAAGAAGATGTTTCCCATATCTGACACCATGCGGGACTCATGGCAGACGGTCCCTAAGGTGGAGGGAACTATTTCTACTCTGGCTAAGCGTACAACTATACCTATTGAGGACAGTTGTGCTTTCAAAGATCCTATGGATAAAAAATTAGAGGGTCTCCTAAAGATAATAGTGTGCATTGTTCCTGTAACCACTGCAGCTGCCTTTTGGTTTGAGGCTCTGGAAGAGGCTCTTCAGGTGGAGACCCCACTAGATGATATTCTGGACAGAATTAGGGCTCTTAAGCTAGCTAATTCTTTCATTACAGACGCCGCTTTTCATCTAGCTAAATTAGCGGCAAAGAAGTCAGGTTTTGCCATTTTAGCGCGTAGAGCGTTATGGCTTACAAGTCCTGGTCGGCTGATGTGTTCACCTTATCTTGTTTTCCATGCTGATAAGGTGGTTTTGCGTACCAAACCTGGGTTCCTCCCTAAGGTTGTTACTAACAGGAATATCAATCAGGAAATTGTTGTTCCTTCTCTGTGTCCTAATCCTTCTTCTAAGAAGGAACGTCTGTTGCACAACTTGGACGTGGTTCGTGCCCTGAAGTTTTATTTGCAGGCAACCAAAGATTTTCGTCATACATCTTCTTTGTTTGTTGTCTTTTTCTGGAAAGCGTAGGGGTCAAAAGGCTACGGCTACCTATCTTTCCTTTTGGCTGAAAAGCATCATCCGTTTGGCTTATGAAATTGCTGGACAGCAGCCTCCTGAAAGAATTACAGCTCACTCTACTAGAGCGGTAGCTTCCACATGGGCTTTTAAAAATGATGCTTCTGTTGAACAGATTTGTAAGGCTGCAACTTGGTCTTTGCTTCATACCTTTCCAAATTTTACAAATTTATACTTTTGCTTCTTCGGAGGCTATTTTTGGGAGAAAGGTTTTGCAAGCAGTGGTGCCTTCCGTTTAGGTTCCTGTCTTGTCCCTCCCTTCATTCGTGTCCTAAAGCTTTGGTATTGGTATCCCACAAGTAAGGATGAAACCGTGGACTCGGTACATCTTGCAAAAGAAAACAAAATTTATGCTTGCCTGATACATTTCTTTATTTTGCGATGTACCAAGTCCACGGCCCGCCCTGTCTATTCAAGACAGATAGTATTTTTTATTGGAAACTTCAGTCACCTCTGCACCTTATAGTTTCTCCTTTTTCTTCCTTGGCCTTCGGTCGAATGACTGGGGGGTGGAGGTAAGGGGGGAGCTATATAGACAGCTCTGCTGTGGGTCTGCTGTGGGTGCTCTCTTTGCCACTTCCTGTTGGGAAGGATAATATCCCACAAGTAAGGATGAAACCGTGGACTTGGTACATTGCAAAAGAAAGAAATTTATCAGATAAGCATAAATTTTGTTTTTATGGGAGTCATATACCTTATTAGACTTATTTTGGGATTGTCTATTAGAGTTTCCCTCACCCGCACCAGCTGAGTTACAGCAGTTCTCTGGATTTACATCATGAGGTGATTGTCTATTTGGGAAATCTATTTCTGACCCGATCGGGGTCATTTGTCTATACTCTTCCATATATTTCTGCACTTCGTCCCTGACGCGTTCTCTAAGGGAGTTCGCATTATCTGCATTATTCTCACTGTTAACATAGGGGTTTTCATCATGGTGATATGACCTTTTGAAATCACTTAGTTCTCTCTGGCTTTGCGCAAGCTGTTTATTTAATTCTTGTACCTGTGCTAGTAAGTCTATGTTATGCTTATCTAAGGCGGTTAGGTTTTGGGCAAACTCATCCATTTTATTTTGGGCTATTTTTAAATCCTCTTCGCATCTGCGTGAGGAATGAATACTACTTTCTAGCTCCTGTAATTGCAATTCTTTGTATATGACACAAAGCGACATTTCGTCAATAACACATATCACAAGGGGCCAAGATTTTAGTATTAGTTCGTCTCGCTTTTTGAGAGCCTTGCATTGATTAATCATTAATAGTTCTTGGAATTATTCATTGTTTTAATTCCACATATTATTATTAACGGTAATATTTTTAGCCCTAATTTCAAGCATATCTATAAAATCATTTAATTCACCCGCAATATTAAGCCTTTCTTTAATGTGGCCTATAATGTCCTTCTTCAGGACCTGACCTCGAGTAAGGGGTATTGTGATGGGACCATTTTCAACGCTATGTACAGAATTAAATGAGTCACTCCTAGTGATAGACATTATTATATTGGTTTAGTATTTAGTTAAATTAAAACACTAATACAATTTTTACCAATATAAAGAGAGAAGAAAAAACAAATTATATTTTCAAAAAAAAAAAATTATATTAATTTTGAAATATGAAAAATTTATATATTTATGAATTTTGAAATATGAAAAATTAATATTTATGAATTTTGAAATATGAAAAATTAATATTTATGAATTTTGAAATATGAAAAATTAATTTTATTAATTTTTCAAAAATTAATCTTAATATTTCAAAATGTCAATATCAATCTCGAAATATGAACATCAATATTTCAATCTTCAAAAAAAAACTTATTTTCAAAATATTAATTTCGAAATATGATTTTTTTTTTCTCTTTTATAATAATTTCTATTTACTACAAATATATTATATCAATATTATAAATATTAATAATATCTCATGCAAGTGCCTCCATACAATATGTCAGTATATTTATAAGAATCTCAGTAGTGCTCTCCAAGTAATATGTTAGTCTATGGCAGGGTTATAACACAGTATATTTAAATAATTATCCTTTAAAATAAACCCCCAATCAATATGCATCTACTAGAAACCATAAAATTAATATAAATACCTGAATTCTTTTTATTAGTTAATATCTATGAACACATTGGAATATATTTGTAATACCAGAATATGAAACAATATTATACACGTTTAAAAACTATTAAGATATGCTATACTTCTTACAAAGCTCATAAAAGTTTACCTTTAAAACCAGCCTTATCTACAATAGCCTTTCATTCAATTTACACAATGAGATTCCAAGTAATATACTCAGCTATTTACCCACGCTTTATTCTAACCCAATCCTAATTTAAAACATCAGAAATTGTACAGATAAATTACTTATGCAAAAACCCAATTCTGAGTTATAACTATGTATTTGCACAGATAAACAATTTAAAATTTAGGATTAGTTTAACAATACACAGGCTATGAAATACTAGCTTTAAAATACTGAGTGTTCATTTAAATCTGTTAATTACAATTTGACTATGATATTACCAATAAGCTTTGTTTAAAATATTAAAAGTTAGGACAATCATACATCACCAGTTTGAACCAAATTGTATTTCAGTCTTTTCCAAATATCTTTAGATCTCCTCATTTGAAGGAAAGTTATTTTGCATAGATCAGGGTTAGTTTTAGCTCCTTGCTTTAAGTGACTGTGTTCCAAGTATGGCCGCCAGTTATCAATCACCAGTCTAAGCAAATCACAAAACACTGTTTTCTCTTACATTTAACTTTCCTGTTATATAATCATTGGAGATCTGGTTTGGTTACGCCCACGTGCTTGTCCCTTCTCATTGGTTCACCCTGTGAATGTATTTTGCCAAGGAGATGCATTCTTGCAACAACCAATCGTCTCCTGGCTGCAATATCTGTATCGCAACACCGGACCTTGTCCATCGGGGGCAGCAGGCAGCACAACACACCAATACATATTTCTAAACAGTTATCCCATACAATGATTATTTTAAACAATATTATAACATTGCATCAATAAATTACAATCGGCTAGATTTAGAGTTTTGCGGCCAAAGGGGTGCGTTAGCTACGCGTGTTTTTTTTTTCCCCGCACCTTTTAAATAACTCTGGTATTTAGAGTTCTCTGAAGGGCTGCGTTAGGCTCCAAAAAGGGAGCGTAGAGCATAATTTACCGCCACTTCAACTCTAAATACTAGCGTTGCTTACGGTAGCGGCCAGCTTGAAAAACGTGCTCGTGCACGATTCCCCCATAGGAAACAATGGGGCAGTTTGAGCTGCAAAAAAACCTAACACCTGCAAAAAAGCAGCGTTCAGCTCCTAACGCAGCCCCATTGTTTCCTATGGGGAAACATTTCCTAAGTCTGCACCTAACACCCTAACATGAACCCCGAGTCTAAACACCCCTAACCTTACACTTATTAACCCCTAATCTGCCGCCCCCGCTATCGCTGACCCCTGCATATTATTATTAACTCCTAATCTGCCCCTCCGTACACCGCCGCCACCTACATTATACCTATGTACCCCTAATCTGCTGCCCCTAACACAGCCGACCCCTACATTATATTTATTAACTCCTAATCTGCCCCCCCCAACGTCGCCGCTACCTTACCTACACTTATTAACCCCTAATCTGCCGACCGGACCTCGCCGCCACTATAATAAATGTATTAACCCCTAAACCGCCTCACTCCCGCCTCGCAAACCCTATAATAAATAGTATTAACCCCTAATCTGCCCTCCCTAACATCGCCGACACCTAACTTCAAGTATTAACCCCTAATCTGCCGACCGGACCTCGCCGCTACTCTAATAAATGTATTAACCCCTAAAGCTAAGTCTAACCCTAACACCCCCCTAAGTTAAATATAATTTTAATCTAACGAAATAAATTAACTCTTATTAAATAAAGTATTCCTATTTAAAGCTAAATACTTACCTGTAAAATAAACCCTAATATAGCTACAATATAAATAATAATTATATTGTAGCTATTTTAGGATTTATATTTATTTTACAGGCAACTTTGTATTTATTTTAACTAGGTACAATAGCTATTTTAAACTAATTTTAAACTAATTACACCTACTCTAAGCCCCCTAAAAAAATAACAAAGCCCCCCAAAATAAAAAAATGCCCTACCCTATTCTAAAATAAAAAGTTAACAGCTCTATTACCTTACCAGCCCTTAAAAGGGCCTTTTGCGGGGCATGCCCCAAAGAAATCAGCTCTTTTGCCTGAAAAAAAAAACATACAATACCCCCCCAACATTACAACCCACCACCCACATACCCCTAATCTAACCCACCCAAACCCCCCTTAAAAAACCTAACACTAAGCCCCTGAAGATCTCCCTACCTTGTATTCACCCAGCCGGGTATCACCGATCCGTCCAGAAGAGGTCCTCCAGAGGGTCCGAAGTCTTCATCCTATCCGGCCAGAAGAGGTCCTCCAGAGGCTCCGAAGTCTTCATCCAGGCGGCATCTTCTATCTTCTTCCATCCGGAGCGGAGCGGTCCATCTTGAAGCAGCCGGCGCGGATCTATCCTCTTCTAACGACGTCCTAAAACCGAATGAAGGTTCCTTTAAATGACGTCATCCAAGATTGCGTCCCTCGAATTCCGATTGGCTGATAGGATTCTATTAGCCAATCGGAATTAAGGTAGGAAAAATCTGATTGGCTGATTGAATCAGCCAATCAGATTCAAGTTCAATCGGATTGGCTGATCCAATCAGCCAATCAGATTGAGCTTGCATTCTATTGGCTGTTTCGATTCTATTGGCTGTTCCGATTATAAGTTAAATATAATTTTAATCTAACGAAATAAATTAACTTATTAAATAAAGTATTCCCATTTAAAGCTAAATACTTACCTGTAAAATAAACCCTAATATAGCTACAATATAAATAATAATTATATTGTAGCTATTTTAGGATTTATATTTATTTTACAGGCAACTTTGTATTTTAACTAGGTACAATAGCTATTAAATAGTTATTAACTATTTAATAGCTACCTAGTTCCGATTAGCCAATAGAATGCAAGCTCAATCTGATTGGCTGATTGGATCAGCCAATCCGATTGAACTTGAATCTGATTGGCTGATTCAATCAGCCAATCAGATTTTTCCTACCTTAATTCCGATTGGCTGATAGAATCCTATCAGCCAATCGGAATTCGAGGGACGCCATCTTGGATGACGTCATTTAAAGGAACCTTCATTCGGACTTAGGACTTCGTTAGGTTTTTTAAGGGGGGTTTGGGTGGGTTAGATTAGGGGTATGTGGGTGGTGGGTTGTAATGTTGGGGGGGGTATTGTATGTTTTTTTTTCAGGCAAAAGAGCTGATTTCTTTGGGGCATGGTAAGTTAATAGAGCTGTTAACTTTTTATTTTAGAATAGGGTAGGGCATTTTTTTATTTTGGGGGGCTTTGTTATTTTTTTAGGGGGCTTAGAGTAGGTGTAATTAGTTTAAAATTCTTGTAATCTTTTTTTATTTTTTGTAATTTAGTGTTTGGTTATTTTTGTAATTTAGTTTAGTTGATTTAATTGTAGGTAATTGTAGGTAGTTTAGTTAATTAATTTATTGATAGTGTAGTGTTAGGTTTAATTGTAACTTAGGTTAGGATTTATTTTACAGGTAATTTTGTTATTATTTTAACTAGGTAGCTATTAAATAGTAAATAACTATTTTTAATAGCTATTGTACCTAGTTAAAATAAATACAAAGTTGCCTGTAAAATAAATATAAATCCTAAAATAGCTACAATATAATTATTCGTTATATTGTAGCTATATTAGGATTTATTTTACAGGTAAGTATTTAGCTTTAAATAGGAATAATTTATTTAATAAGATTTAATTTATTTCGTTAGATAAAAATTATATTTAACTTAGGGGGGTGTTAGTGTTAGGGTTAGACTTAGCTTTAGGGGTTAATACATTTATTAGAGTAGCGGCGAGGTCCGGTCGGCAGATTAGGGGTTAATACTTGAAGTTAGGTTTCAAAGATGTTAGGGAGGGCAGATTAGGGGTTAATACTATTTATTATAGGGTTTTTGAGGCGGGAGTGCGGCGGTTTAGGGGTTAATACATTTATTATAGTGGCGGCGAGGTCCGGTCGGCAGATTAGGGGTTAATAAGTGTAGGTAAGGTAGCGGCGACGTTGGGGGGTCAGATTAGGGGTTAATAAATATTATCTAGGTGTCGGCGATGTTAGGGGCAGCAGATTAGGGGTACATAGGGATAATGTATGTGGCGGCGGTGTGCGGTCGGCAGATTAGGGTTTAAAAAAATTATTAGAGTGGCGGCGATGTGGGGGGGCCTCGGTTTAGGGGTACATAGGTAGTTTATGGGTGTTAGTGTACTTTAGAGCACAGTAGTTAAGAGCTTTATAAACCGGCGTTAGCCCAGAAAGCTCTTAACTCCTGACTTTTTTCTGCGGCTGGAGTTTTGTCGTTAGAGTTCTAACGCTCACTTCAGCCAAGACTCTAAATACCGGCGTTAGGAAGATCCCATTGAAAAGATAGGATACGCAATTGGCGTAAGGGGATCTGCGGTATGGAAAAGTCGCGGCTGGAAAGTGAGCGTTAGACCCTTTCCTGACTGACTCTAAATACCAGCGGGCGGTAAAAAGCAGCGTTAGGAGCCCTTAACGCTGCTTTTGACGGCTAACGCAGAACCCTAAATCTAGGCGAATATTAATTGTAGATGGGGTAGTATCATATCAATTTTCTGATTATTTTGATATGAAACATCATGTGCCTTTAGCATTATACTATATTAAAGCAATTAATACTGCTAATTATTCTGAAACTAATGGCATTTATTAGGGCTGCAACTAACGATTATTTTCATAATCGATTAATCGGCCGATTATTTTTTCGATTAATCGACTAATCGGATAAAAAGAGAATCAATAATAGTTTTCTATGTTTTAAATAAAATCCACATAATGAGTGTTACAAATATAAACTTCAGACTAAAACTTTACATTAACACAACTATTTCTTCAATTTTTAAGCAGCAGAGCACAGTTTTATAATTAAACAAAACAAAACCGCAAACTGTTTGAAAAGAGGTAGAACTAGAAAGAGTTAGACTATCACTGTTAATAACATTCTGTTATTCACTCTTTCAGAAACTTTGCATTGAAATGCAAAAATCTCAACATGTCCACATGCTTCTGGCTAAGGCTGGTTCTCTGTTTGCAGCTATATTTCCTGCAGCAGAGAAAAGGCTGTTGAGGTGTATAAGTAGGGTTTTGCCAATTTCAGTGGGATATTTATCTTTGTTAGCTCTTCACCAATGCTACGTGTTTTCTACCTTGGCAAGGGGCCTCTCAATAAAGTAACCCTTGACTTCATTCTAATATAAAAATATCTTGAATATCTATATGCAATGGTAAATAACCAGCTATAAGGTTAGGGGAAATATCTAGTCCGCTCTAAAAATAACGAAGATATACTTATAAAGGTTGAATCTGGTACATATTATCACAATTTATTAAAAATATAAAAAAAAACTATAAAAAACAGAATCAAAAGTGCTAAGGACTGTATATCAATAACAGGACAAAGCCTTACACATTTATTTATACAGTACATATAATCAGCAATAGCAAGCAATACGCTAATAATTGTGCAAACAGATAATACATCAATGCACATCAATTTAAATAACTTCCATCAATCTTGGGGCAAGGTGTAAACAACAAGCTTGGCACTATATCATGAAAAGCATAGTTCCAAAACACCAGATTTAATATAAACAATCCAAATGATGACTATTTTATATCTGGGTTGCACATAAGCCAGGGGTAGTTGTAAACGTATACTGTCCTGAAAAAGTGAAAAGTAGACGTCTGTAGACGTCCTTTAGGCTAAGGACATAAGCATAAAACACAATACCATATGCAGGAGTTCATTGGAGTGAAGCAGCTGGTGTTGTGCACAGACCAACTAATTGCAAACCAACTAATCGATTATGAGATTCGTTGACAACTATTTTAATAAGCGATTATTATCGATTATGACGATTAGTTGTTGCAGCTCTAGCATTTATATATCTCTTATATATATGTATTCACACAATTACAGCATGTTCTACATCTCCAACAAATTCTGCCTGCATGAATTTTCCCATGGTCCATCTGAAATAAAAATAAGTGTTATTAATCATTTATTTTTTTTAGGTCCATAAATATTCTTAAAATAATACAGATGCTAAGACATTTTATGCTTTCAAAATATATATATCAAGCTTAGCAACTACTCATGTAATATTAGAAAATTAGACAATCTCCCAAATTTCTATATTCAATACATTCTGAGACATACATTCAAATATGTTTATTTGCTGTATTTTTAGTAAATTTCAAAGTTACACTATAACATATGTCTTGCTGGCCAGGTTTTCATTGCCCCACTTACACAGCATGGGGTCAATTTGCATTTGAAATGTAAATAGTTACTTTCTCACAAAATATCTCACTTAACCTAGACTATCAGGCAACGTTTGTGAGGGGTAAGAGATTTTTATCACACATTTTCAGGCAGTAACACATGGTTTCTTGAAATGGCTGTTAAAGTTAAATAAACCAAGTGCTCTATTGTCCTCACTTGTGTGTTTAGAATAACTTTATATACTAAGTGGGGGGAGAACTGAACATGGCTGAAGTCAGTTTTTCTGAATGAACCTTAAAATATATGATTAAAATATATATATTTATTAACCTCACATATACCTTGACAGCGCCTGATTTATTAGACTTTCCCTTCAGCTGCGGCGACTTGGTTTGCATACGATGAGGGAGGCTACCGCAGGATGGCTATGGGTTTTTGAGGGCTGGAGTTTTTCTATGGTAAGCACTGGGCCTTTTTTTCACCATCAGCCGCATTCACATCTTTTTTGGCCACTTTGATACATAGCACACGGCCATTTTTTTCAGAGGGGTTTTTTGTCGTAAGTGGAGACTCATCCCACTTAGCTATATGGCATTATGGTGGGTGAAATTGATATTGCTGATGCCTTTTACAGATCTAGGCTGCATTGCAGCATAAATCAACCGCATCTCAGCTCCTCCTATTACAGGCCCCTGAGTTGGAAATATCTTTTTGGGCTTCCAGGGATTGTGGCGTATAGCCGTTTATATAGGAGAGAGCACTGCTGCTGGCGATTGCAGTGTAAATGCCCGAAATCACCTTGCTATCAAAAGGAGCTCATGGTGATTTTTATGACGACCATTGTCTTTTCATACACCATTTTCCCATGGTGGTACTTTTCCCGCCATGGAATGTGAGCTCAGCTTCTTCATAGAGTCTGTCTGAAGCATGCTCCCCTTATTCTAGCGCTCCCTATAAAATGTAATAGGGATGTTTATGTGATACTGCCCTAACATTTTTTATTATAGCTTTTGTTTTTTTTTATATGCACAGTTTTTATCAGTCACCTTTATATTGTGTGCTAAAGGTTGGAATGGAGGCTGAGTGTTTTGCTATTGACCTTATTACAGTACTTTTTTACAGTATTGGTCTTTCTTGCTAATGACACGGTGAGTCCACGGATCATCTAATTACTATTGGGAATATCACTCCTGCCCAGCAGGAGGCGGCAAAGAGCACCACAGCAAAGCTGTTAAATATCACCTCCCTTACCTCCAACCCCAGTCATTCTCTTTGCCTACGTTAGAGCAAGGAAGTCGTAAAGTTTAGGTGTTAGAAAGAAGATTCTTCTAGCAAGATTTTATTATTTTTCAGCAGTGCAAGATTGTTCTGCTTTGTCCTAGGGTGTAGCCGTAGTCCATATCAGTCTCTTCAGTAGAGCAGTGGTGGCTTTTAAGCAATGGGAACTTGTGGGTTATAATCCTCACTGCGCCTCCCATGTATTTATGCTGCCCTACCCATGCAAGCCTGAGTAAGATTACTCAGTCTTTGTTTCTTCCACAGGTCCATGTGAGGGAACTGGCCTCTCAAACCTAGTGAGCTGCCTTGCTGCCTGGCAGAAGTCTAAAGGTAAGTGCTGACTTTATTTTTTTCTGGGACACATATGCAGAAAAAAAGATGGCACTTTAAAATCTGTTTATGGGACAAGAGACATTCTCCCATTGCTAGGGGGATCGTTTATTATTGGCAGTAATAGCAGGCACTGGGGACGAGGAGACTTAGGCTCAATAGGTGGTGTGTTATTTTACTCCCGGCGGCTTTAGAATATATTTAGCCGACCGGGAGGTTAATTTTGTAAAGCCCACGATGGGCGGGGTTAGCTGAGGCAATTTTCTGTTGTGCGCCTTTTCCTTATACACTTCCTGTGTTCCGGAGCGGAGATAGCTTTGTCGCAGTTGAGAGCAGTGTTCTGGTTACCGGACTGCAATTTACAGTATAGAGAAGTTGGGTCTGGATTATCTAATAGAATATTTACTCTGTTGTCAGTAAGGCAGGTAAGCACCTCAGCAAAGATAAGCTGAGGTGTAGAGGTTGTCCGGAGTGTTTTTAATGACAGTTTATTATTTTCTTGCAGAAAAATAAAGAATTTTCGTTTTAAAATGTAAAGGACAGTAACGTTTTTCTAAATAAAATATCAGTTATCTATCTATTTATTCAGTTTGGTTGGTGAATAAATATGGACCAAGAGGCCCTGCAAGATGTTACAGGGATAGACTTTTTTCTGAGCCAACATTGTCTAGGGTGGATACTGTTCAGGAGTTTTCTAACAATGTTCAAGATATGCCGCAGCTTTCTCCTCAAATGTCCCAAAATGTATCATCCCCACATGCAGTGCCCTGCGCTTCCTCTCTTACTCCACCTGGAGTTACGTTGCAAGACATCGCTTCCCTCATGTCCTCTGCGGTATCTGATGCGTTGTCTGCTTTTCCCATGCTGCAGGGAAAGCGCAAGAGGAAATGTAAAGAATCAGTGAGTAAGGTTTCTGACATAGTCGTGGCTATCTTGAATGTTCCATCCCAGAAATCTAAGGAGGAGGATACTTCGGTAGCATCTGAGGGTGAAATCTCAGACTCAGACAGTGTAATTCCTTCTTCTGATACTGAAGTTGTATCCTTCAGGTTTAAGCTGGAACACCTCCGTTTGTTACTTAAGGAGGTTTTGGCTACCTTGGATGACTCCGACACTACTGTTGTAGTTAATCCTAAGAAGTCTAGTAAGCTTAACAAATATTTTGATGTACCTTCCATGGTGGAGGTTTTTCCTGTACCAGATCGAGCTACAGAGATTATTGCTAGGGAATGGGAGAGACTGGGTATCCCTTTTTCTCCATCCCCTATTTTTAAGAAGATATTTCCTATAGCAGACTCTATCAAGGAATCTTGGCAGACGATCCCTTTAGGTGGAAGGGGCAATTTCCACTTTAGCTAAGAGGACCACTATTCCCATAGAGGATAGTTGTTCCTTTAAAGATCCGATGGATAAGAAGTTGGAGGGGGTGCTCAAGAAGATGTATGTACACCAGGGTTTGCAATGGCAACCTGCGCTGTGTATTGCTACCGTCACTAGTGCGGCGGCATACTGGTTTGATGCGTTGTCTGATTCTATTCGGACAGACACTCCCCTTGAAGAGATCCAGGATAGGATCAGGGCCCTTAAGTTGGTCAATTCCTTTATTACGGATGCTTCCCTACAGGTTATTAAGCTGGGATCAAAGATTTCCGGGTTTGCCGTACTGGCCCTCAGAGCTTTATGGTTAAAATCCTGGTCTGCGGATGTGTCGTCTAAGTCTAAGCTTTTGGCGATTCCTTACAAGGGTAAGACCTTGTTTTGGCTGGGATTAACGAAAATTATTTCTGACATTACGGGAGGAAAGGGTAATTTCCTCCCTCAGGATAAGAGGAATAAGCAGAAAGGACGTCAGAGTAATTTTCGTTCTGTTAGGAACTTCAAGGGTAAGCCTTCCTCTCCTTTTACCAAGCAGGAACAGTCCAAGCCTTCCAGGAGGCCCAACTAGGGCAAATCTAAGAAGCCCGCAATTGACTCAAAGTCAGCATGAAGGGACTGCCCCCGATCCGGGACCGGATCTTGTGGTGGGCAGACTTTCTTTCTTCACTCAGGCTTGGGTTCGGGATGTTCAAGATCCCTGGGCGGTGGACATCGTGTCCCAGGGATACAAACTTGAGTTAAAGACCTTTCCTCCCAGGGGCAGGTTTCTGCTCTCAAGATTATCTGTAGACCAGATAAAAAGAGAGGCGTTCTTACACTGTGTTCGGGACCTTTCCGACCTGGGAGTGATAGTTCCTGTTCCAATGCAGGAACAGGGTCTGGGATTTTACTCCAATCTGTTTGTGGTTCCCAAAAAAGGGGGAATTTTCAGACCAATTTTAGATCTCAAAAGTGTAAACAAATTCCTCAGAGTACTGTCCTTCAAGATGGAAACTATTCGTTCCATTCTTCCCTTTGTTCAAGAGGGTCAATTTATGACAACTGTAGATTTAAAGGACGCGTACCTGCATGTTCTTATCCACAGGGATCATCACAAGTTTCTGAGGCTCGCATTTCTAGACAAACACTTCCAGTTTGTGGCTCTTCCATTCGGCCTTGCCACAGTTCCCAGAATTTTTTCAAAGGTTCTGGGATCCCTGTTGGCGGTGCTCCGGTTGCGGCTTATCTGGACGACATTCTGATTCAGGCTCCATCCTTTCAACAAGCAAAATCCCACACGGAGATGTTGTTATCCTTCCTGCGATCTCTCGGATGGAAGGTGAATTTGGAAAAGAGTTCCTTAATTCCAGCTACAAGATAGATGCCCTATCAATGAAAATTTTTCTGACAGTAGTCAATCAAAGATTTTCGATTCTTGTCTGGCGCTTTAGTCGTCTCCTCGGCCATCAGTGGCTCAATGTATCGAGGTAATCGGTCTGATGGTAGCTGCCATGGACATCATTCCATTTGCCCGTTTCCACCTCATACCTCTGCAGTTATGCATGCTCGGGCAGTGGAACAGAGATTATGCTGATCTGTCTCCACGATTACATCTGGATCAGGAGACAAGGGATTCTCTCCTTTGGTGTTTGTCTCAGGATCATCTCTCCAAGGGAACCTGCTTCCGCAGACCCACGTGGGTGATTGTGACAACGGACGCCAGCCTACTGGGATGGGGAGCAGCTCTCAAAAGGCTCAGGGGACATGGACTCGGAAGGAGTCTGTTCTACCCATAAACATTCTGGAGCTGAGAGCAATCTTCAATGCTCTTCTGGCCTGGCCTCAGTTAGCCTTGGCCCGGTTTATCAGGTTCCAGTCGGACAACATAACTTCAGTGGCTTACATCAACCATCAGGGGGAAACTCGGAGTTCCTTGGCCATGACAGAGGTAGCCAGAAAATTCAGTGGGCGGAGACCCACAACTGCTGTTTGTCTGCGATCCACATTCCAGGAGTGGACAACTGGGAAGAGGATTTTCTGAGCAGACAGACCTTTTACCCAGGGGAGTGGGAGCTCCATCCGGAAGTGTTTTCCAGCTTGATTCTCAAATGGGGACAGCCGGAACTGGATCTCATGGGATCTCGGCAGAATGCCAAGCTCCCGAGGTACGGGTCAAGGGATCCTCAGGCTGTACTGATAGATGCTCTGGCGGTCCCTTGGAATTTCAGTCTTGCATACCTATTTCCTCCGTTCGCTCTTCCTTGGGTCATTGCTCGAATCAAACAGGAGAGGGCGTCGGTGATCCTCAGTGCACCGGCGTGACCTCACAAGATCTGGTATGCGGATCAAGTGGAGATGTCATCTCTCCCTCCTTGGAGACATCCACTAAGGAAAGACCTTCTAATTCAAGGACCCTTCCTTCACCCAAATCCTTCACCCAAATCTAGTTTCTCTGAAGCTGACTGCTTGGAGATTGAACGCTTAATTTTATATAAGAGTCGGTCATTGAGACCATGATTCAGGCTTGTAAGCCTGTTACCAGGAAGATTTTCTATAAGATATGGCGTAAATATCTGTATTGTTGTGAATCCAGAGGCTACTCTTGGAGTAGAGTTCGGATTCCTAGAATTTTTTCTTTTCTCCAAGGGGGTTTGGAGAAGGGTTTATCGGCAAGTTCCTTAAAGCAGTGTTTTTCAACCAGTGTGCCGTGGCACACTAGTGTGCCATGAGAGATCCTCAGGTGTGCCACGGCAGACTGACAACAGTGTGACATATTTTTTAAACTTTGCTTGTTTTTTACTCCCAGTGCAGGGGTAGTTTGTAGGAGGCATGGCATACCAGCACAATACATACAGTATGTGTGTGTTTGTGTGTATGTGTATATATATATATGCTGTATTAGGCTACAATGTGTGATTTTTTTTAAATTTTGGGATGGTGGTGTGCCACAGGATTTTTTAATGTAAAAAAGTGTGCCACGGCAAAAAAAAGGTTAAAAATCACTGCCTTAAAGGGTCAAATATCGGCCTTGTCTATTTTGTTACATAAACGTCTGGCAGATGTACCAGACGTGCAATCGTTCTGTCAGGCCTTGGTCAGAATCAGGCCTGTGTTTAAACCGGTTACTCCTCCCTGGAGTCTTAACCTTGTTCTTAAGGTTCTTCAGCAGGCTCCGTTTGAGCCTATGCATTCCTTAGATATTAAACTGTTATCTTGGAAGGTTTTGTTTCTTGTTGCTATTTCTTCTGCTCGTAGAGTTTCAGAGCTCTCGGTATTACAGTATGAGTCTCCTTACCTTATTTTTCATTCGGATAAGGTAATTTTGCGTACTAAATTAGGGTTTCTCTCTAAAGTGGTTTCAGATCGGAACATTAATCAGGAGATTGTTGTTCCTTCTTTATGTCCTAACCCTTTTTCTCATAAGGAATGTCTGCTACACAACCTAGACGTGGTGCGTGCATTGAAATTCTATTTAGAGGCGACTATGGATTTTCGTCAGTCTTCTGCTCTGTTTGTGGTTTTCTCGGGGAAACGTAAGGGACAGAAAGCTACGGCTACTTCTCTCTCTTTGTGGCTGAAGAGTATCATTCGCTTGGCCTATGTAACTGCTGGACAGCAGCCTCCTGAGAGAGTTACGGCTCATTCTACGAGGGCTGTTTCCTCTTCATGGGCATTCAAAAATGAAGCTTCTGTGGAACAGATTTGCAAGGCTGCAACTTGGTCCTCTCTTCACACTTTTTTAAAATTCTATAAATTTGACACTTTTGCCTCGGCTGAGGCTTCTTTTGGGAGAAAGGTTCTTCAAGCAGTGGTGCCTTCCGTTTAGGTTCCCTTTCTTGTCCCTCCCTTATCTGTGTACTCTAGCTTGGGTATTGATTCCCAATAGTAATTAATGATGATCAGTGGACTCATCGTCTTTAGAAAGAAAAGTAAATTTATGCTTACCTGATAAATTTATTTCTTGACACGGTGAGTCCCTGGCCTGCCCTGTTTAAGACAGGTTTCTTTTTAAAGATACGATGAGTCCATGGATTTCATCCTTACTTGTGGGATTACGCCTCCTGGTCAGCAGGAGGAGGCAAAGAGCACCACAGCAGAGCTGTATATATAGCTCCTCCCTTCCCTCCCACTCCAGTCATTCTCTTTGCCTGTGTTAATGATAGGAAGAGGTAAAGTGAGGTGTTAGTTTAGATTCTTCAATCAAGAGTTTATTATTTTTTAAGTGGTGCCAAAGAGTGCTACTTTGTGCTATGGTGTAGCCTAGACCAGATCAGTCTCTGCAGTAGAGCATTTGGTGGCTTTAAAGCAATGGGAACTTGTGGGATATTATTCTCACTGCGCCTCCCACATACTGTTGCTGCCCTATTCGGGGAAAAAATCTGAGGGATCTTACTCAGTGTTTTCCTTGTTATCCTCAGGTCCATGTGAGCAGTAGGACTTCACACGCCTGGGAGCTGCCTTTGCTGTCGGCAGATGGTGAGTAAGTGCCATTTTTTTTATTTCTGGGACCGAGATGTAAAAAGAACTCAGAAGAAGTTGGCCACTCAAATTGTGAATAAAAGCCCTTAGAGAAAGAGATGGGCTCTTAATTCAGGTATGCTTTTTTTTTAGACAGCACATGTATTACTTTGGCTCTTTAGGAAGACCTAATCTCCCGGCGGTTTCATTAACTACATGCCGCCCGGGAGATGACTCAGCTGATATTTGCCTAAGCGGGATAATTGTCTCAGGGCCGGGGTTCAGATTCCCCTTGATAATCTGTCGCATCTCCCGGCGCTTACATAAGAGAGCAATGCCGACCGGGAGATGCCTAATGTGCGACCTTTTTCCCTATGCTTCAGGATGGAAGCTTTGGGGGTTATTGTGCACCTTTTTTATGTTATTGTGCACTTAATCACATCTCCCGGCGGTTACAGAAAACAATGCGACCGGGAGATGACTGCATGGTTACATTCTGCATAGGCCCACGAAGGGCGGTCCTTTTACATTGCGCGCCTTTTGTTTGTCTCCCGGCGGTTCAATAAATCTATCATGCCGCCCGGGAGTTATCTGTTGTGTCGATGACCTGAAATAGAGACAGTACAGTTACACTGTTTACATGACATACTATTGATCATCTCCCGGCGGTTCAATAGATACTACATGCCGACCGGGAGATAGATTATGTCAACACACACGCGCGCCTTGTTTCCCCTCTCTATATGGATCATTTTTCTAAAGATCCAAGGAGCTATGTTTTGCCATGTTTTAGACACAATTGTAGTCTTTTTATTTGCAACACGCACACACAAGACCCTTGCATAGTCTTTGCTTTGAGTTGCGGTGGGGCCCCGGTTTAGAGTACATACTACTCAGAGGGAGATACTGCTGAGGGGTACTGATAAGCTAGCAAACTTTTTTACGCTGTTTTTGCCCTATTTACTGCAAATTATTAAAACGGAAAAATGTTACCCTTTTAAAATTTAAAGAGATAGTAACATATTTGCTTGTGTTTATTTTTATTTTAAATACCCCTTCTAAAGTGACTGTTAGAAGTCTGGTGACACCGGTCAATACTTTCTGAATTTTTCTACTTATAGTGTCCGCAATTATTGCTCTCCCACAGGCAGTGCTCTGCGGTTCCTTGCATAGACATTGCTTTGATGTCCTTAGCAATGTCTAGTTACAGCAATATTTATATTAATATTGGTTTGTTTCTGCAGGACAGAAATGAGATGCTCTTTTAGGATTTAAAGAGACAGTACAATTTTTTGTGTGTAAATTTTATTACAAGAATTGCAGCTGTTTCTTGTTATGTCATCCTTTGTGACTTAGGATGGTATAAAAACACACATAAATGAGTATAGCCGGTCAGATAGCTCAGCAAATCCTAAGACGCTGGGGCTTATCTCTGTAGCAACCCAAGGATTGCAGGTTCGATTTCAATGGTCGATAAAATTAGCAGCGCCTTGAGACCCTTATGGGTGATTGGCGCCACTTTACAGGTGCCCAGTGTATACATACTTACTATCATATTTATAAAGAGACAGTAACATTTTGTTTGGGGTACATTATAATAAATTACTTTTAGCTGTTCCTTTGTTAGTTCATCTCTTGTGACTGAAGATGAAACAAACACACACAAGGATAAAGTTACTTTTCAGGTTGCCTATGGAATGATTTCTCCATTTTGTTTTCTCTTACTTGGTGTATCCAGTCCACGGATTCATCCTTACTTGTGGGATATTCTCAATCCCTACAGGAAGTGGCAAAGAGAGCACACAGCAAAGCTGTCCATATAGCTCCCCTCAGGCTCCGCCCCCCCAGTCATTCTCTTTGCCGCTCTAACAAGTAGCATCTCCACGGGAGGGTAAAGAGTATGTGGTGTTAGATTTGTAGTTTTTATTTCTTCAATCAAGAGTTTGTTATTTTAAAATAGTGCCGGTTTGTACTATTTACTCTGAGGCAGAAAGTGATGAAGTTTTCTGCTGAGAGGAAAAAGATTTTAGCATGTTGTAACTAAAATCCATTGCTGTTCCCACGCAGGACTGTTGAGTACCGGTGAACTTCAGTTGGGGGGAACAGTTTGCAGGCTTAACTGCTTAAGGTATGCTCAGTCATTTTTTCTAACAAGACCTGGTAATGCTAGAAGACTGACAGAAATCCCCATGTGGGAAGGTAAGCCATTTTCTGAGACGCAGTATAGAAGGATGGCTTCAGTTAAGGGCTTAATTACTGGTAGACACTGTCATGGGCTAAATCGATTACTTTATTAGTGTAATCTTATATTTGTTCAAGTGTTTTAGACGTTTGGAACACTTTTGGGGTTTTTATTATGCCTGGCATATTGTAAGACACCTAATCTGACTCAGGAAGGCCCCATAACTCCGGAATGAAGAGGGAGGGGGCCTCATTTTCGCGCCTCAGTTGCGCAGCTGTTTTGCAAGGCAGGTTCATGCAGCTTCACGTGTAGAGTCCAGAGAGTGCAGGAGGACTCCAGGGAGGCTTATTTTCGTCTACAAATAATCCCAAAGAAGGTAGGGCCACAGCAAAGACTGTGGCACCGTTCTGTAGTGTGTTAAACCGGTAGTTTGCTTCAATTTGCTCCGGTTTGGGCAATAAGGGGTTAATTGATTTGAAAATTTGTGTGCAATCATTTCAAAGCATTAGGATCATGTGGTGAAAATTTCATAAAGATCGGATGTTTTTTGGTGATTTGGTAAAAAAGTGTGTGCTTTTTATTATTTAAAGGCACAGTAACGTTTTTTCAAAAAGTGTTTTTTACTGTATTGTAGTGCTGTCTAAGTCTGTCAAACATGTCTGAGTCTTCAGATAGACCTTGTTCTTTATGTTTAAAAGCCATGGCAGTACCCCCATTGCATTTGTGTTTAAAGTGTGCTAAAACATCTAAGCATTTTAAAGACCATGCAGTGACACTTAAAAACGTAGCCCAAGATGATTCTTTAACGGAAGGTAATGAGGATAGTCCTTCTTCCTCTCCCCATGTGTCGACACCAGTTACGCCCGCGCAAGCGATGCCTAGTACCTCTAGCGCATTAGCCCCTATTACATTACAACAATTAGCAGCAGTAATGGATAATTCCCTTGCAGCATTTTTATCCAAACTGCCAGTTTTTCCAAAAAAGCGCGATAGCTCAGTTTTAAATACAGAGGATGAGCAATCAGAAGCTTTGGATGATTTATCTGTAGTACCCTCACAACACTCAGAAGTAGCAGTGAGGGACGGTCTGTCTGAGGGAGAAATTTCTGACACAGGAAAAGTTTCTCAGCGGGCAGAGTCAGATTCCTTAGCGTTTAAATTTAAGCTGGAACACCTCCGCGTCCTGCTTAAGGAGGTTTTAGCTACGCTAGATGATTGTGACCCCATGGTGGTCCCAGAAAAATTGTGTAAAATGGACAGGTTTTTAGAGGTCCCTGTATACACTGAGGCATTTCCGATCCCAAAGAGGGTGGCGGATATTGTGACTAGGGAGTGGGAGAGACCAGGTGTACCCTTTGTTCCCCCCCCTATCTTTAAGAAAATGTTCCCCATAAACGACCCCAGGCGGGACGCGTGGCAGACGGTCCCTAAGGTAGAGGGAGCTGTTTCAACACTTGCTAAGCGTACAACTATACCAATAGAGGACAGTTGTGCTTTCAAAGATCCTATGGATAAAAAATTGGAAGGTTTGCTGAAGAAAATTTTTGTTCAGCAAGGTTTCCTTCTTCAACCAATTGCCTGCATTATTCCGGTAACTACTGCAGCGGCATTTTGGTTTGAGGCTCTGGAGGAGTCGCTCCAGAGGGAGACTTCATACGACGAGGTCATGGATAGAATTCATGCTCTAAAGCTGGCTAATTCTTTTATCACTGATGCCGCTTTCCAATTAGCTAAGTTAGCGGCGAAAAATTCAGGTTTTGCCATCATGGCGCGAAGAGCGCTTTGGCTCAAATCGTGGTCGGCTGATGTGTCGTCCAAAACGAAACTGTTAAATATTCCTTTCAAGGGGAAAACTCTATTCGGCCCAGAGCTGAAAGAAATTATTTCGGATATCACTGCGGGAAAGGGCCATGCCCTTCCACAAGATAGGCCGTTTAAGGCCAAAAACAAGGCTAATTTTCGCTCCTTTCGCAACTTCAGGAGCGGACCTGCTGCAACCTCTGCTGCCGCAAAGCAAGATAACGCTTCACAGCCCAAAGCAACCTGGAAACCCTTGCAGGGCTGGAATAAGGGTAAACAGGCCAAGAAGCCTGCTCCTGCTACCAAGACAGCATGAAGGGGTAGCCCCCGATCCGGGATCGGATCTAGTAGGGGGCAGACTCATTCTCTTTGCTCAGGCTTGGGCAAGAGATGTTCCAGATCCCTGGGCATTAGAAATAGTTGCTCAGGGGTACCTTCTAGAATTCAAGGATTCTCCCCCAAGGGGAAGGTTCCACATTTCTCGTTTGTCTTCAGACCAAACAAAGAAACAGGCGTTCTTACGCTGTGTAGAAGATCTTCTAAAAATGGGAGTGATACTCCCAGTTCCAATTGCAGAACATGGACTGGGCTTTTACTCAAACCTGTTCGTAGTTCCCAAAAAGGAAGGAACTTTCAGGCCAATCCTGGATCTAAAAATTCTAAACAAATTCCTCAGAGTTCCGTCTTTCAAGATGGAAACCATTCGGACAATCTTGCCAATGATCCAGGAAGGTCAATATATGACTACCGTGGATCTAAAGGATGCGTACCTACATATTCCTATCCACAAAGATCACCATCAGTTCCTAAGGTTCGCCTTTCTGGACAAACATTACCAGTTCGTGGCCCTTCCTTTCGGGTTGGCCACCGCTCCCAGAATTTTCACAAAGGTGCTAGGGTCCCTTCTAGCGGTACTAAGACCGCGGGGCATTGCAGTAGCACCTTACCTAGACGACATCTTAATACAGGCGTCGTCTTTTCACAGAGCCAAGGCTCATACGGACATTGTTCTGGCCTTTCTAAGGTCTCACGGTTGGAAGGTGAACGTAGAAAAAAGTTCTCTGTCCCCGCTCACAAGGGTTCCCTTCCTGGGAACACTAATAGACTCGGTAGAAATGAAAATCTTTCTGACAGAGGTCAGGAAGTCAAAACTGTTGAATACTTGCCGAGTTCTTCACTCCATTCCTCGGCGTTCTGTGGCTCAGTGCATGGAGGTAATTGGTTTAATGGTCGCGGCAATGGACGTAGTCCCTTTTGCCCGATTTCATCTCAGACCACTGCAACTGTGCATGCTCAAACAGTGGAATGGGGATTATGCAGATTTGTCTCCTCAAATACAAATGGACCAGAAAACCAGAGACTCTCTTCTCTGGTGGTTGTCTCAGGATCACCTGTCTCAGGGAATGAGTTTCCGCAGACCGGAGTGGATCATTGTCACGACCGATGCCAGTCTGTTAGGCTGGGGTGTGGTCTGGGACTCCCTGAAAGCTCAGGGTCTATGGTCTCGGGAAGAATCTCTTCTCCCGATAAACATTTTGGAACTGAGAGCGATATTCAATACGCTCCAGGCGTGGCCTCAACTAGCGGAGGCCAAATTCATCAGATTTCAGTCGGACAACATCACGACTGTAGCGTACATCAATCATCAGGGAGGAACAAAGAGTTCCCTAGCGATGAAGGAAGTAACCAAGATCATCAAATGGGCGGAGGATCACTCCTGCCATCTATCTGCAATTCACATCCCAGGGGTAGACAACTGGGAGGCGGATTTTCTGAGTCGTCAGACTTTCCATCCGGGGGAGTGGGAACTCCACCCGGAGGTTTTTGCTCAGCTGACCCAGCTATGGGGCATTCCAGAATTGGATCTGATGGCGTCCCGTCAGAACACCAAACTTCCCCTTTACGGATCCAGATCCAGGGATCCCAAGGCGGCATTGATAGATGCTTTAATAGCGCCTTGGTCATTCAGTCTAGCTTATGTCTTTCCACCGTTTCCTCTTCTCCCTCGGCTAGTAGCCAGAATCAAACAGGAGAAAGCTTCGGTAATTCTGATAGCGCCTGCGTGGCCACGCAGGACTTGGTATGCAGACCTAGTGGACATGTCATCGGTCCCACCATGGAAACTGCCATCGAGGCAGGATCTTCTAATTCAAGGTCCTTTCAAGCATCCAAATCTAGTTTCTCTGCAACTGACTGCTTGGAGATTGAACGCTTAATTCTAGCTAAGCGTGGGTTCTCGGAATCAGTTATAGATACTTTGATACAGGCCAGAAAGCCTGTCACCAGGAAAATTTACCATAAGATATGGCGGAAATATCTTTGTTGGTGTGAATCCAAGGGTTACTCGTGGAGTAAGGTTAGGATTCCAAGGATATTGTCTTTTCTCCAAGAAGGATTGGAGAAAGGTCTGTCAGCTAGTTCCTTAAAGGGACAGATATCTGCTCTGTCTATCCTGTTACATAAGCGTCTGGCAGCTGTACCAGACGTTCAGGTGTTTGCACAGGCCCTAGCTAGAATCAAGCCTGTGGCTCCTCCATGGAGTCTAAATTTAGTTCTTTCAGTTCTTCAAGGGGTTCCGTTTGAACCTTTGCATTCCATAGATATTAAGTTATTATCTTGGAAAGTTTTGTTTTTAGTAGCTATTTCTTCTGCTCGAAGAGTTTCTGAATTGTCTGCTTTGCAGTGTAATTCACCCTATCTGGTGTTCCATGCAGATAAGGTTGTTTTGCGTACCAAACCTGGTTTCCTTCCAAAAGTGGTTTCTAATAAGAATATTAACCAGGAAATCATTGTTCCTTCTCTGTCCTAATCCAGTTTCTAAGAAGGAACGACTTTTACACAATCTTGACGTGGTTCGTGCTTTAAAATTCTATTTAAAAGCAACTAAAGATTTCAGACAAACATCATCCTTGTTTGTTGTCTATTCTGGTAAGAGGAGAGGTCAGAAAGCGACTGCTACCTCTCTTTCCTTCTGGCTGAAAAGCATCATCCGATTGGCTTATGAGACTGCTGGACAGCAGCCTCCTGAACGAATTACAGCTCATTCCACCAGAGCTGTGGCTTCCACATGGGCTTTCAAGAATGAGGCTTCTGTTGAACAGATTTGTAAGGCAGCGACTTGGTCTTCACTGCATACATTTGCAAAATTTTACAAATTCAATACTTTTGCTTCTTCGGAGGCTATTTTTGGGAGAGAGGTTTTGCAAGCAGTGGTGCCTTCCGTTTAGGTTACCTGACTTGTTCCCTCCCTTCATCCGTGTCCTAAAGCTTTGGTATTGGTATCCCACAAGTAAGGATGAATCCGTGGACTGGATACACCAAGTAAGAGAAAACAGAATTTATGCTTACCTGATAAATTACTTTCTCTTACGGTGTATCCAGTCCACGGCCCGCCCTGGCAATTCAGTCAAGTTCAAATTTAATTTTTAAAATAACTACAGTCACCACTGCACCCTATGGTTCTCCTTTTTCTCCTAACCGTCGGTCGAATGACTGGGGGGGCGGAGCCTGAGGGGAGCTATATGGACAGCTTTGCTGTGTGCTCTCTTTGCCACTTCCTGTAGGGATTGAGAATATCCCACAAGTAAGGATGAATCCGTGGACTGGATACACCGTAAGAGAAAGTAATTTATCAGGTAAGCATAAATTCTGTTTTTTCTTTTTTGAGCCGACTCCCTTTACGGCGATTGCTGTCTGAGAGTCTGTTAACAATGTCCACAAATTTTTCACATAAGTTCCGTCAAAATTTTCTGGCCCACATGCAGTGCCCTGCGTTGTCTTCAAAGACTGTTTCCCATAGCCGTACCAGCTAGGAGGCTGGACGACATTTCTTAGGGGGGAAGGAGTAGTTTCAATTATCACTACGAAAACTTTTATACCCTTAGAGGATACTCCTAGGGATAACATTTAGTAATGGGTCACAATCCAGGGTTTTTCTATGGCGACCATCTGTGTACTTTGTTACCGTCACTGGTGTGACGGCATATTGGTTTGATGTGTTGTATGAGGTTATTAGTCAGTACTTCCCTGAATAAACTCCAGGACAAGATAAAACTTTCAATTGACTAATTCCTTTTTTTCAGTTTCTTCTCTTCCAGTTATCAAACTGGGAGCATAGGTGACTCTGTTCCGGCTCTTGGAACCTTAGGGTTACAGCCTTGTTTTCTGGAATATGTTCTAAGACCAAGATTTTGGTAGCCACATTACCTGCTGTTGAATCAATTACAGCATGGGGAACATGCCCTGGTCCGGGTTTGGATCTTGTAGGGGGCTGACTTTCTGTTTTCGCGCAAGTCTGGTTTCGAGCTCAGATGTTTTCCTCTCAGAGGCAGTTTCTGATTTCAAGATTGTCTGAGTATCAGTTAAAGGAAGAGTCGCCCTTGCACTGCGTGGGATACCTCTCAGATCCTGGGAGTGGTTGTTCCAGTTCTCATACTGGTTCGGGATCTGGGTTTACTGGTCGGGTTGTGGTTCCCGAAAAAGGGGACTTTTCAGACCATTTCTTTTTTTATTTTAGAAGGGTGCTGTCCTTCAAGATGGCAACCATTACATTGTTCCATTACTTCTTTGATCCTAGAGGGTCCATTTATGTCATGAGATTGAGGGTTAAGTGCCTTTGTGTGCCGTTCTCGAGAATCGTCTCCAGTTTTAGGGTTTGCCTTTCTGGACAAACTCTTTCTTCCACAGTACCAAGTTCTTACGGAGGCTCTAGGGTCGCTGTTGGCGGTGCTTCAGTTACGTGGCGTTCCAATAGTGCCCTATCTGGCTGATATCCTAGTTCAGGTGTCATCTTTACTGTAAGCAAGATTTCCACAGACATGGTATTGTTCTTCCCGTGAGATCACGGGTGGAAGGTGACTTTGGAAAAATGTTCATTAGTTCCAAGCACAAGGGTAGCTTTCTTGGGAATCATGATGTATTCCATATCAATGATGATTTTTTTGACTGCGGTCAGGAAATCAGGGTCTTTCTATACTGGTTTAGTCCTTCAGTCCACTTTTCGGCCTTCAGTGGTTCTGTATATAGAGGTATTCGGGCTGCTGGTGACGGCAATGGACATTAGCCGGACAGATGGCTTAGCATGCTAAGGCACTGTGTCCATGTTCTGTAACAACTTGAGGGTTACTGGTTTCATCCCCGGTGAGTTCCATTCAACCTTCATCCTTTCTAAGGTTGATAGAATGAGCAGCGCCTTGTGTCACTTGACATTATATTTGTTCGTTCCGCCTCAGTCCTATACAGATAGGCATCCTCAGGCGATGGAACGGAGACTATGCAAGCTTGTCTCCTCATATAACTCTTTTTTCTATGTTGGTTGTCTCTGGATCTCCTATTCCAGGGAACTTGATTTAGCTGATTGTGAACTCAAACGGAGTCTGTTCTTTTTATAGACTTCCTGCACCTGAGAGCGAGCTTCACGGCTCTTCTGGTCTGGCCTCAGTTGGCTTCGGACCAGTTTCATTCTTACTATCTGTCAGCGATCCATATCCCAGGGGTGGACGCTTGGGTCTTGTCTTTTCTGAGTAGACAGATTTTTCTTTCAGGAGAGTGGGGACTCCATCTGGGAGTATTCTCCAACCTGATTTTTAAATGGGATCGGCCGGAGTTGCATTTCGTGTCGTCTTGTCAGACTGCCTGGCTTTTGGGTTTCGGTCCAGGTCCAGGGCACCCAATCCGAGATGATAACTGCCTGGACAGTTCTTTGTTTTTTTGGCCTAGACTTTCTATTCCCCCGTTTGCGCTTCTTTGCTGGGTAATTGTTCAAATCCAATTCGGGAAGGTTTCAGTGATCCTTCTCGCTTCTACGTGGCCTTGCGGGATTTGGTATGCCGATCTGGTGAGCAGGTCATCTCTGCAGCCTTGGACATTTCTGTTAAGGAAGGACCTCTTATTCAGGGTCCCTTCTTCCACCCAAGTTTAGTTTTTTCTAAAGCTGATTGGAGATTGGCCGCTTGATTCTATACAAGCGAGGTTTCTTTGATTCGGTCATAAGATACCTTAATTCAGTCATGTTAGCCTGTAAATAGGAAAATTTTCCTAAGATAGGGTATAAATGTCTTTATTGGTGTGAATCCAAGGGTTGCTCATGGAGTAGAGCTAGGATTCCCAGGATTTTGTGTTTTCTTCACGACGGCTTGGAGCAGGGTTTTTCAGCGAATTCCCTATGGGGTCAGATCTCTGCTTTATCTACTTTGTTACATCAGCGTCTGTCAGATGTCACAGATGTACAATATTTTTGTCAGACTCTGATTAGAGTCAGGACTGTGTTTCAACCAATTGCTCCTCCTTGGAGTTTAAACTTAGTTCTTAGAGTTCTTCCAGGGGTTCCGTTTGAACCTATGCATTCCATGGATATTATGTTATTATCTTGGAAAGTTTTATTTTGGGTTACTATTCCTCTACTCGAAGAGTATTTGTGCTTTCGGCATTTCTATATGATTCTCCTTATCTTTTTTCCATTTGGATAAGGTGGTGTTACGTACATATATTATTCAGGAGATTGTTGTTCCTTCCTGGTGTCATAATCCTTCTTCTAAGACGGAACATCTGTTACTTGATTTAGATGTACTCTGTGCTTTTCAGTTCTACTTACAAGCGACTGAGGATTTTCGACAATCGTTTTCTTTGTCTTTTTTCCGGGAAACGTAGGGGTCAGGAAGCTAAGGCTACCTCATTTTCCTTTTGGCTGAAGAGTATCATCCGCTTTGCATATGAGACTGCTGGACTGTGGCCTCTTGAAAAGATTACGGCTCTTTCCACTACGGCTGTTGCTTCCTCATGGGCATTCTAAGCTGATGCTTCCGTTGAACATATTTGCAAAGCTGCATATTGGTCATCTCTTCACATTTTTCCAAATTTTCAAATTTGATTCTTTTGCCTCGGCTGAGGCGGTTTTTGGGAGAAAGGTTCTTCAAGCAGTGGTGCCTTCGTTTAGGTTCCTGTCTTGTCCCTCCCTTTTCATCCGTGTACTATAGCTTTGGTATTGTATCCCACAAGTAAGGATGAAATCCGTGGACTCATCTGTCAGGGTGCCAGGAATCAGACTGAGACGAGAAGTGCACAAATAATCACACCTTTATTAATAGCAAAAAATAATAAAAAGTCCACAAGTCAAATAACAAGCCAGGAGTCAAAACCAGAGCAGGTAGTCAGACGAGCCGAATCAGGAGCCAAAGCGAATAGTCAGATGAGCCGGAATCGGCAACAAGGAAAACAGCAGAGTCAGGAACAAGCCAGGGATCAGGAACCAGGAAGGACGTCAGACAGCCAGGTAATACACAGGAGCTCTCACAAACAGGTCTGAGACAACACAAAGGCAAAGCATACTGAACAGAGGCCCTTTAAATAATAAGTGATGACATCACAATTCTGAGACTGCATCCTGTCTCACATGGATGATGCACACCAGTCTGGCCATAAAAGGAAGTGCAGGAAATGAGCAGCATCCCCCACAATGCACCATAGTCAGAAAGAGAGGTGAGTAAAATGGCTGCCCTGTTTTTATAAGACAGGTCTTTATTTTTGTTAAACTTCAGCCACCTCTGCACCTTGGCTTTTCCTTTCTCTTCCTAACTTCGGTCGAATGACTGGAGTGGGAGGGAAGGGAGGAGCTATATATACAGCTCTGCTGTGGTGCTCTTTGCCTCCTCCTGCTGACCAGGAGGCGTAATCCCACAAGTAAGGATGAAATCCGTGGACTCATCGTATCTAAAAAGAAACAAATTTATCAGGTAAGCATAAATTTTCTTTTTTTGTTATGTTATAAACCTCAGGCACCTCTGCACCTTGTTGCTTTCTTTCTCTCCTTTACTTCAGTCGAATGACTGGGGTTGGAGGGAAGGGATGTAAAATTTAACAGCTTTGCTGTGGTGATCTTTGCCGCCTCCTGCTGGGCAGGAGTGATATTCCCAATAGTAATTAGATGATCCGTGGACTCACAGTGTCAAGAAATAAATAAATGTATCAGGTAAGCATAAATTTCGTTTTTTTCTACGGATTTGTCGCCATCTGGTGGCAATTTCATGTAAGAGGCACTTGATTTCTCCAATGTTTTCCTACTGCCTTTCTATTTAGGAAGTAACAAATTGCTTACTACTTATAGGGTTTTATTAGCCCAAACTTTGCAATCCCTTTTATAGTTTGGAAATTTCTTGGCTTTTATTGCAGCATCCTTGTTTGTTTTTTGTAAGATCATTTTTTATCTTTCTCATACGGGATGATATTGGTGATTGTCCTATATATATATGTGTGTGTGACTTGGTGGTCTTAGGACACTAATTTGTTTATTTTTTTATATTTTCCTAGTTTAATATCATGGAATATATGAAAATGTTCTGCCCTTTTTGTTCTTTGGCAGTCCCTTCAAATGATAACAGACAAAATTAACTTGCTCTATATTCTTTGGGAAATGGTTTTTCTCTGTACCTTTTTATTTACGGTTTCTATATTGCAGTACGTAGGTTTACAACCAACAAGTCCATTCCTAGGGCTCGGTATGGGTAATATTCTATATAGGCTGATCCTCATTTCATGAGATTAGGTCTCTTATGTATATATGTTCACCCTTCTCATGGAAGGAATTTCTGATATTGGTGACATGTATTGTTCATGTGCCATACCAAATTCTTAGGGTTCTTTGGACACTAGTTTTTATTATTGGTTGTTTTTCATATTGTGTGTATATGAGATCTATTTTTATTTTCTCATATTGAGGGATATAAGTTAATTTTGGAACTTATGTCCCAGGTGACATATAATTGTTCTTCGGTGTTCTTTCAGCACTTATACATTTATTTTTTGTTTCCCTTTGTTGTTTTTTGGACACTTTTTTATTCTCTTTTATATTGAGATGAATATTTTGTCCAGAGTTATTGTGTGTGTGTGTGTGTGTGTATATATATATATATATATATATATATATATAATTAGAGAGGAGAAAAACGAGGAACTGCAAAACACTTTCCGAAGTGGTTAATTTATTGAGCAGACAGGTAAAAGACACATTCACAGTGTGCAGGGTTAGATGTGACGCGTTTCCCGCATGCTCACATGCGCTTCATCAGCATCTAAATATTTAAATATATAGTTTTACAGATAAGTGGAAATTTAATAAAGAACAGTGTTGAGGGAAACACAGAATGTCTATTGTATGTTATACACTGATGTGATATGTATTGCTGAAGAGAACATGAAGAAAAGTATTTGACTGTGTAACGATGGAATGTGTGATTTTTGTTTAACCCATTTGTGAAAAACTAATACAAATTATTTCAACATAAATATATAGTTTTATTTTTTCCTTAGGACGTTTTTAAGGCTAAGAAGTTAATTGAATCTGTCCCTTGTGAGGACATATTGTGTGGCTCTAGGTCAGATGTTTCATTTAATCATCTAAGCAGCCCAATGTAACCTAGTGGTTATCTTTGTGGCTTTTGGCTTTGCAACACAAGGGTTGTTGGTTTGTATCCAGCTGCTGTCCTTTTGAAGTGTCTCAACTAATTTCTCAAGGTTCCGTTCTATTTTCCCTTTAGTCAGGGAACATTTCCAGTTCCTGGGGTTTTCCTTTTTGGACAAAACCTTCCATCTTGTAACCTTTCCTTTTGGCCAGATTTCAAGGACTTGGGGTGGCTCAGTACCTGGACAATATCTTGATTCTGGCGCCATCTTTTTATTTAGCAAGATCCCAATGCGGATCTCTGTTGTCGATTCTCCACTTCCATGGGTAAAAGGGGAATCTGGAATAGAGCTCTTTGGTGTCAAATACCAGGGTATGTTTTTTTTGGAGGATCTTCATGCACAAAGGATTGTAACATGACTGAATATTTTTTTATTTTTTTTTAGGCTGGCGATATAATGCCGGCTGATTACGGTGATAGACTCGATATTCTTAAGACTTTTCTTATTGACGATCAGAAGATACAAGCTTCTTGCTGTCCGTCCATCAGTGGCTCTGTGTTTTGGAATTAATGGTCTAATGGTGTCTTCCATGGACATTATTTCTTTGCTTGTTTCCATCTGAGACCTTTACAGTTATGCTTGCTCAGTCAATGGAACATAAATCACTTAGAATTCTCTCAGAGGATAGTTATAGTCACCCAGGCGAGAGACTCTATGTCCTGGTGTTCTCCCATGACCATTTGTCCTAGGGCACATGCTTTCTAAGATCTTTTTGGGAGATTGTGACCTCGGTTGCCAGCCTTTCGGCAAAGGAGCAGTTTGTGGTTTCATAAGAGCTCAGGGTCTTAAGTCTTAGTAGGAGTCTGTACTCCATATAAATATCCTAGATTTGAGAACCATCTCCAATTCTCTGATAGCTTGGCCCCTGTTGATTTTGGTCCAGTTTATCAGATTCCAATAGGACAGATTTCTTCGGTGGGGTATATCTACCTCCAAGGAGGAACACTGAGTTTATTATCTAGGAAGGAGGTCCCTTGCTTTTTTTCTGTGGGCAGTGTTTCCCAATCACTTCTATCGGCTATCCACATCCCAGGGATGGTTTGCTGGGTAGCGGATTTCTGAGCTGGCAAATTTTTCATCCAGGAGAGTGGGACCTCCTTCTGGAGGTATTCTCAATGTTATCTCTAAGGGGGGAGTTCCTGAGTTGAATCTGAGGGTGTTTTCTCTAAACGCCAGGCTTCCAAATTATGACTCTCAATCCAGGGATTCGCAGCAGATCTGGTCAACACTCTGGCGGTTCCATGGAACTTCGGTCTAATTTATCTGTTTTCCTCGTTTTGCCCTCCTTTCTCGGGGGATATCCCATATCTAACAGGAGCAGACTTCGGTGATCTTTTCGCTCCTGCATGGCCTTGCATGGTGCAGTTGTCGTCATTTTCCCCTTGAAAATTGCCTGTGAGGAAGGACCTTCTACTTCTGGGTTTTTCTTTTTTATGACACGATGAGTCCACGGATCATCTTAATTACTAATGGGATATTCACCTCCTGATCAGCAGGAGGAGGCAAAGAGCACCACAGCAGAGCTGTTAAATAGCTCCTCCCTTCCCTCCCACTCCAGTCATTCTCTTTGCCTACGTTAGTGATAGGAAGAGGTAAAGTGAGGTGTTAGATTAGATTCTTCAATCAAGAGTTTATTATTTTTAAAGTAGTGCAAGGTTGTGCTGCTTTGTTCTAAGGTGTAGCCGTAGTCCTTATCAGTCTCTTCAGTAGAGCTTTGGTGACTTTAGAGCAATGGGAACTTGTGGGACATAATTCTCACTGCGCCTCCCATATATTTATGCTGCCCTTACCCTGAAAACCTGAGGGATATTTACTCAGGACTTTCGTTTATTCACAGGTCCATGGGAGGGAGAGGACCTTTTAAACCTGGGAACTGCCTTGCTGCCAGGCAGACGATGAGGTAAGTGCTAACTTTTTTTCTGGGAGTAGGAAAGAACTCAGAAAAAGTTTGGGGCACTTTATTATTTTTATTTAGACCTCATGGAACTTTGGGTTCTTGTTTAAGGGTTTCTCAGATTCCCTTTATGTTTTAAAAAAAAAAAAGAGATGGGGACTGTAAGGCAGCCAGGACGCAGGCACTGGGGTTGATGATTCTGACATGACTCATCTCCCGGCGGTTTCATATCTAATAATAGCCGACCAGGAGATTACATGCTGAGGCAGAGCAATGTGTAGTTTCTTTGTTATGTGTCACAATCGGACTAACAGCGGGTTAAACTGAAGCTGTTCAGGAGTTCATATATTTAAATTCCGATGAGCTGTTTAGCAAGCTCAGTGTGAGGGGGTTTTTCTGTTTAGCTGTTGTTGCTCCCGGTGGCTATACTTAAATAATGGCGACCGGGAGATGGCTGTGGAACGCCCACGAAGGGCGGAGCTTATCAATGGCGCCAATGTAGTTGCGAAACCTCTTTTTTTCCTAGCGCTTCATGTTATCAGAAGGAGCGAAGGAAATTACAACTTGGAATTTGCACTTTTGAGACAGCACCTCCTTCCTCACACATCCGGTTAAGGAAGGAATGGAGGAGTTTATGTCTGAGTGCTTGCGCTTAAGAACAGCGCTACAGTTGAATCTGGATTACGTAGAGAGACTGTCTCCTCGGCTGGGTCAAGCTGAGCGGTAGAGGGAGTTTTTACAGCACTAAAGTTCCTCCTGTGCATATACAGTAATTTCTTTCCTCAATAAAATAAAGATGCACTTTAACACTTAAAGAGAAAACAAATGTTACATTTTAAAATTTAAAGATACAGTAACGGTTTTCAGGTGTCAATTTTATTAAAAATGTCACTCCTTTTCTGAACCTACTCCTACTAAGACTTTACTGTTTAGGAGTTTATGACAGGGGACAAACTATGCCACAATTCAAATATAGTGTCCCAAAAATGTATGACCCACATGCAGTGCCCTGCGCTTCCTTTCACACTCCACCTGGAGTTTCTCTGCATTTCATGCATTATCTGTTTTTCCCACGAGGTAGAAAACAGTACTAAAGGACAGATTTTCAATCATTTAGGATGATTGATTCAATAGTTGCTATTTTGAATGTTTCTTCCTTGTAACTGTAAGGGGAAGATACTTTGTTAGTATTTGAGGGGGTATTCTCAGAGTAATATCTTTATCTGATCCTGAGGTTGTTCGCTTTCAGTTTTTTAGCTTGCATACTTCCATTTGTTAATTGTGGAGGTTTTGGCTACCCCGGGCGATTCTGCCACTAGAACTGCTATACTCTTACAGGATAAGAGAAAGATGTATGTACACCAGGGCTTACAAGGACAGCAAGCTGTGTGCATTGCTGCCGTCACTAGTGCAGCGTCATATTGTTTTGAGGCATTGTCTGATGCTATTAGGTCAGACACTCACCTAAGTGAGATCCAGGATAGGATAAGAGATCTTAGGTTGGCTAATTCCTTTAATACGGATGCTTCCCTATAAGTTATCAAACGGGGAGCAAAGATTTCAGGTTCTCTGTACTAGCTCACAGAGCCTTATGGTTAAAGCCTTGGTCTGCGGATGTATCCTCTAAGTCTAAGCTTCTAGCTATTCCTTACAAGGGTAAGACCTTACTTGGACCTGATTTGTCGGAGATTGTCTCTGATTCCTCGGGAGGTAAGGGTCATCTTATTCCCCAGGATAAGTGAAACAAACAAAGGACGACAGAGCAATTTTCGTTCCATTCGAAAACTCGAGGGAAATTCTTCCTCTACTGCCCCAAACAGGAACAAACTAACCATGCATGGAAATCCATTCAATCCTGAAATAAGGGAAGACAATCCAAAGGCCTGCTGTTGAATCAAAGACAGCATGAAGGGCATGTCCATGATCAGGGACCGGATCTTGTAGGGGGCAGAATTCCTTCTCTGCTAAGGCTTGGGTTCGATATGTTCAGGATCCCTGGGCAATATAAATTGTGTCCCAGGGATACAGATTAGAGTTCAACGTTTTTTTCTACCAGAAGCAGGTTTCTGCTTTTAAGATTCTCTGCAGAACAGACAAAGAGAGATGCATTCTTATTCTGCGCAAGAGACCTTTCCAACCCGGGAGTGATTGTTCCTGTTCCGGTACAGGAACAGGGTCTGGAATTTTATTTCAATTTGTTCGTGGTTCCCAAAGAGAGAGGGAACCTTCAGGCTGATTTTAGATCTCAAAAGTCTAAACAAATTTCTCAGAGTACCGTCCTTCAAGATGGACACTTTTCATTCCAGTCTTTCTTTGATCCAAGAGGGTCAATTTATGACAACAATGGATTTACTCTAATACCTTCATGTTCCCATTCTCAGGAGTCATGACAAGTTCCTAAGGTTTGCCTTTCTGGACAAACACTTCCAGTTCGTGGCTTTTTCCTTCTGTATTTTCTCAGTCTCTCTGGCATAGCCTAGTGGCTAGCACAGCTGCTTGGAAAGCAGAAGGTTAAGAGTTCAAATCCACCCCCAGGTGCTGGTACTTTGTATTGTATCATGTATTGCTGTCCTTGGAAGTAAGGAGGCTTCTGTTCAACTAAAGCTCTTTCTTTGCATGAGATTTTTAAAATTGCAGTGGCGCTCTATCTGGACGACATCCTAGTCCAGGCACCATCATTACAACAACCATGATTCCATACGGACATGTATTTATCCTTCCTGCAGTCTCACGGGTGGAAGGTAAATTTGTAGTAACTTTCTTAGGAACTATACTAGATCCCCTATCAATGAAGATTTTTCTGACAGAAGTCAGGAAATCAAGGATTATCGATACTTGTCTAGTCCTTCAGTCCACTTCTCAGCCATCAGTGGTTCAGTGCATGGAGGTAATCGGGCTGATGGTGGCGGCAATGGACATCATCCCGTTTGCTCGGTTTCACCTCAGACCTCTGCAGTTAAGCATGCTCAGGCAATGGAACAGAGATTATGCGGACTGGACTCCTCAAATATTACTAGGAGCAGGAGTCAAGGGATTTTCTTCAATAGTAGTTGTCTCTGGATCTTTTTTTCCCAGGGAACCTGCTTTCGTGGTCCATCTCAGGTATTGTGACAAGACACCAGCCTTCTAGGGTGGGGAGCAGTCTGGAGTTCCCTAGAAGCTCAGGGAGTTTGGACTCAGTCAGAGTCGGTTCTTCCTATAAACATCCTGGAACTGAGAACTATCTTCAATGCTCTTCTGGCCTGGTCCCAGTTAGCCTCGGTCCAGTTTGTCAGGTTCCAGGCGGACAACATAACTTCAGTAGCTTACATCTATCATCAGGGAGGAACGAGGAGTTCCTTAGCAATGACAGAGTTAACCAAGATAATTCAATGGGCGGAGGCCCATTCTTGCTACCTGTCGGCGTTCCACATCCCAGGGGTGGACAACTGGCAGGCGGACTTCCTGAGCTTTTCTTCCGGGGGAGTGGGAACTCCATCTGGAAGTGTTCTCCAGCCTGATTCTCGAGTGGGGTCAGCCGGAATTAGATCTCATGGCTTTTTGACGGATTACCAATCTCCCGAGATACGGGTTTAGGTCCAAGGACCCCAGGTGGAACTGACAGATGTTCTGGCGGTTCCTTGGATTTTTTAGTATAGCATGCCTGTTTCCTCCGTTTGCGCTTCTTCCTCAGGTCTTTGCTCGAATCAAGCAGGAGAGGGCATCGGTGCTCTTGCTTGGCTTAGCAGGGTTTGGTATGCAGATCTGGTGGACATGTCTTCTCTGCCACCTTGGAGACTTTCGTTGAGGGAGGACCTTTTAGTTCAAGGGTCTTTCCTTCTCCCAAATCTAGTTTCTTTGAAGCTGACTGTTTGGAGATTGAGCGCTTAATTCTATCCAAGCGAGGTTTTTCTGACTCGGTCATAGAGACCAGGATTCAGGTTCGTAAGCCTGTAATTAGAAAGATTTGCCATAAGTTATGGCATAAATATCTCATTGGGTTGACTCCAAGGGCTACTCATGGAGTAGAGTTATTATCCTAGAATTTTGTCTTT
This sequence comes from Bombina bombina, assembly GCF_027579735.1. NCBI lineage: Eukaryota > Metazoa > Chordata > Amphibia > Anura > Bombinatoridae > Bombina > Bombina bombina. Next base: position 8,331,014 of record NC_069505.1, read on the forward strand.
TCTCCAAGAAGGTTTGGAGAAAGGCTGCTCGATAATTTCCCTAAAGGGTCAAATCTCGGCTTTATCTATTTTATTTCGCAAATGTCTGGCGGATGTTTTAGATGTACAATCATTTTGTCAGGCCTTGGTCAGAATCAGGCCTGTGTATAGATCGGTTACTCCTCCATGGAGTCTGAATTTAGTTCTTCAAGGGGCTCCGTTTGAGCCTATGCATTGGAAAGTTATTTCTTCTGCTCGTAGAGTGTCAGAGCTCTCGGCTTTGTAGCATGAGTCTCCTTACCTTATTTTTCATTCAGATAAGGTAGTTTTACGTTCTTAATTAGGATTTTTTCCTAAGGTTGTTTTTGGATCGGAACATTAATCAGGAAATTGTTGTTCCTTCCTTGTGTCCGAAGGAACGACTTCTGCACATTTTGGACGTGGTCCGTGCTTTAAAGATTTAGTCTACAGGCGACTAAGAACTTTCGTCAGTCTTCTTCTTTGTTTGAGTTTCTCAGGAAAACGTAAGGGACAGAACGCTACAGCTACTTCTCTTTCTTTTTGGCCAAAGAGTATCATATGCTTTGTATATGGGACTGCTGGACAGCAGTCTCCAGAGACGGATACGGCTCATTCCACGAGGGCTGTTGCTTCCTCATGGGCATTCAAAAATTAAGCTTCTGTGGAACAGATTTGCAAGGCTGCAACTTGGTCCTCTCTTCACACTTTTTCAAAGTTCTACAAATTTGACACTTTTGCCTCGGCTGAGGCCGCTTTTGGGAGAAAGGTTCTTCAAGCAGTGGTGCCTTCCGTTTAGGTTCCCTGTCTTGTCCCTCCCGTATCATCTGTGTACTCTAGCTTGGGTATTGAATCCCATTAGTAATTAAGATGATCTGTGGGCTCATCGTGTCATAAAAAATTAAATTTATGCTTACCTGATAAATGTATTTATTTTTTGACACTATGAGTCCACGGCCCGCCCTGTTCTTGTAAGACAGGTTGTGGGTTATGTAAACTTCAGACACCTCTGCACCTTGGCTTTTCCTTTCTCTTCCTAACTTCGGTCGAATGACTAGAGTGGGAGGGAAGGGAGGAGCTATTTAACAGCTCTGCTGTGGTGCTCTTTGCCTCCTCCTGCTGACCAGGAGGTGAATATCCCATTAGTAATTAAGATGATCCGTGGACTCATCGTGTCAAAAAAGAAATAAATTTATCAGGTAACCATAAATTTTCTTTTTCTTACATCCAAGCCAAAATTCTCTGAAGCTGACTGCTTGGAGATTAATCGTTTAGTCTTGTCTAGACAGTTTTTGTTTTTTTTTCTGAATGGGTTATTGATACCATGCTTCAGGCTCGTGAACCGGTATCCTGAAAGATTTTTCATAAGGTGAGACATAAATACCTTTTTTGGTGGGAATCTAAGGGTTTTCCCTTGGAGTCGGGTGAGAGTTCCCTGCATCCTGTCCTTTCTTCAGAAGGGCCTGGAGAAAGGCTCGTTAGTCAGTACTCTAAAGGTTCAGATCTCTGGCCTGTCGATTCTTTTGCTTAACATCTGGCAGACTTGCTCCTCCGTAAAGCCTTAATCTTGTTCTTAAGGTTCTGCAGCAGGCTCAATTGAGCCTATGCACTCTGTTGATATTAAATTATTATCTTGGAAAATTTTGTTTTGTCTCGCATTTCTGCTTATAAAGTCTCAAATATTTCGGCTCTGCAGTGTGATCCTTATCTTATTTTTCATGCGGATAAGGTGGTCCTTCAAAATTAGTTGGGATTTCTTCCTAGATTGGTGTCGGACTGCAATATCAATAAGGATATTGTCACTCCTTCGTTTTGTCCTAATCTTTCTCTGTTGCATAACTTGAATGTTGTGCGTGCTCTGAAGTTCTATCTGCAGGCGACTAGAGACTTTTGAAAATCTACTGCCTTTCTTATTATGTTCTTTGGTAAACGAAAGGAACAGATGGCTACTTCTTCTACTCTTTTTTTTTTTGGTGGAGAAGTATTATTCAGTTGGCTTATGAGACAGCTGGTCAACAGCCTCCTGAGAGAATTTCGGCTCATTCCACTAGGTCTGTCTTTCCTTCTTGAGCCTTCAAAATGAGGCTTCTGTGGGACAGATCTACAAGGGACCACTTGGTCCTCGTTGCATACTTTTTCCGAATCTACAAATACAATGTGTTTGCCTCGGCTGAGGCTTCCTTTGGGAGAAAGGTCCTTCAAGCGGTGGTGCCTTCTTTTTAGGTCCGCCTTTCTCGTTCTCCCTTCCTTCTATTCTGTGTCCTCTAGCTTTGGTATTGGTTCCCACTAGTAATTTAATGGATTTGTGGAATCTCCATGCCATTGGAAAGAAAACAAAATTTATGCTTACCTGATAAATTATTTTCTTTCCTGGCATGGAGAGTCCACAACCCGCCCTTAATTTGAGTTGACAGCTTTTTTTTCTATAAACCTCAGGCACCTCTATACCCTTGTCATCTTCTTTTTCCGTTTTGACTGGGGATTATGGGTAATGGGAGTGACACTTAACAGCTCTGCTGGGGTGTTCTTTGCCTCCTCCTAGTGGCCAGGAGTTGAATTCCCACTAGTAATTAGAATGGATTTGTGGACTCTCCATGCCAGGAAAGAAAATAATTTATCAGGTAAGCATACATTTTGTTATTTTGGGTCTGTTCCTTATTAACCCCTTCCCGCCGTTAGTGTGTTATATGCGGTCCTAACTGCACTGGTCTTTTGGGCCGTTTGACTGTTCTGAAGCCACAGCTGCTTCCTAAATGGGATCGTGGGCTGGCTCATGAAAGAAAAAAGTATAATCTGTTTGACTCATGAAAGAAAAAAGTATAATCTATCTGACTCATGAAAGAAAAAAGTATCATCTGTCTGGCTCATGAAAGGAAAAAGTATAATCTGTTTGACTCATGAAAGAAAAAAAGTATCATCTATCTGACTCATGAAAGAAAAAAGTATCATCTATCTGACTCATGAAAGGGAAAAGTATCGTCTATCTGACTCATGAAAGAAAAAAGTATCATCTGTCTGGCTCATGAAAAGAAAAAGTATAATCTGACTCATGAAAGGAAAAATTATAATCTGTCTGACTCATGAAAGGAAAAAAGTATAATCTGTTTGACTCATGAAAGAAAAAAGTATCATCTATCTGACTCATGAAAGAAAAAAGTATCTGACTCATGAAAGGAAAAAGTATCATCTGTCTGACTCATGAAAGGAAAAAGTATCATCTGTCTTACTCATAAAAGGAAAAAGTATAATCTGGATCATGAAAGGAAAAAGTATTGTCTATCTGACTCATGAAAGGAAAAAGTATTGTCTATCTGACTCATGAAAGAAAAAAGTATCATCTGTCTGACTCATGAAAGGAAAAAGTATCATCCGTCTTACTCATGAAAGGAAAAAGTATAATCTGTCTGACTCATGAAAGAAAAAAGTATAATATGACTCATGAAAGAAAAAAGTATAATCTGTCTGACTCATGAAAGAAAAAAGTATAATCTGTCTCATGAAAGAAAAAAGTATAATCTGTCTGACTCATGAAAGGAAAAAGTATAATCTATCGGACTCATGAAAGGAAAAAGTATAATCTGACTCATGAAAGGAGAAAGTATAATCTGTCTGACTCATGAAATAAAAAAGTATAATCGGTCTCATGAAAGAAAAAAGTATAATATGACTCATGAAAGAAAAAAGTATAATCTGTCTGACTCATGAAAGAAAAAAGTATAATCTGTCTCATGAAAGAAAAAAATATAATCTGTCTGACTCATGAAAGGAAAAAGTATAATCTGTTTGACTCATGAAAGGAAAAAGTATTGTCTATCTGACTCATGAAAGGAAAAAGTATTGTCTATCTGACTCATGAAAGAAAAAAGTATAATCTGACTCATGAAAGGAAAAAGTATAATCTGTCTGACTCATGAAAGGAAAAAGTATTGTCTATCTGACTCATGAAAGAAAAAAGTATAATCTGACTCATGAAAGGAAAAAGTATAATCTGTCTGGCTCATGAAAGGAAAAAGTATAATCTGACTCATGAAAGGAAAAAGTATAATCTGTCTGACTCCTGAAAGGAAAATGTATAATCTGTCTGACTAATGAAAGGAAAAAGTATCGTATGACTCATGAAAGAAAAAAGTATAGTCTGACTCATGAAAGGAAAAAGTATAATCTGTCTGCTCATGAAAGAAAAAAGTATAATCTGTCTGACTCATTAAATGAAAATGTATAATCTGACTCATGAAAGAAAAAAGTATCATCTATCTGACTCATGAAAAAAAAGTATCATCTATCTGACTCATGAAAGGAAAAAGTACCTGTCTGACTCATGAAAGGAAAAAGTACCTGTCTGACTCATGAAAGGAAAAAGTATCTGTCTGACTCGTGAAAGGAAAAAGTATAATCTGTCTGATTCCTGAAAGGAAAAAGTATAGTCTGTCTGACTCATGAAAGGAAAAAGTATTGTATGACTCATGAAAGAAAAAAGTATAATCTGTCTGACCCATGACAGAAAAAAGCATTGTCTATCTGACTCATGAAAGAAAAAAGTATAATCTGACTCATGAAAGAAAAAAGTATAATCTGACTCATGAAAGAAAAAAACATAATTTATGTAAGAACTTACCTGATAAATTCATTTCTTTCATATTAGCAAGAGTCCATGAGCTAGTGACGTATGGGATATACATTCCTACCAGGAGGGGCAAAGTTTCCCAAACCTCAAAATGCCTATAAATACACCCCTCACCACACCCACAATTCAATTTAACGAATAGCCAAGAAGTGGGGTGATAAAAAAGTGCGAAAGCATATAAAAATAAGGAATTGGAATAATTGTGCTTTATACAAAATCAAAAACCACCACAAAAAAAGGGCGGGCCTCATGGACTCTTGCTAATATGAAAGAAATGAATTTATCAGGTAAGTTCTTACATAAATTATGTTTTCTTTCATGTAATTAGCAAGAGTCCATGAGCTAGTGACGTATGGGATAATGATTACCCAAGATGTGGATCTTTCCACACAAGAGTCACTAGAGAGGGAGGGATAAAATAAAGACAGCCAATTCCTGCTGAAAAAAATCCACACCCAAAATAAAGTTTAATGAAAAACAGAAGCAGAAGATTCAAACTGAAACCGCTGCCTGAAGTACTTTTCTACCAAAAACTGCTTCAGAAGAAGAAAATACATCAAAATGGTAGAATTTAGTAAAAGTATGCAAAGAGGACCAAGTTGCTGCTTTGCAAATCTGATCAACCGAAGCTTCATTCCTAAAAGCCCAGGAAGTAGAAACTGACCTAGTAGAATGAGCTGTAATCCTCTGAGGCGGAGTTTTACCCGACTCAACATAGGCAAGATGAATTAACGATTTCAACCAAGATGCCAAAGAAATGGCAGAAGCTTTCTGGCCTTTTCTAGAACCGGAAAAGATAACAAATAGACTAGAAGTCTTTCGGAAAGACTTAGTAGCTTCAACATAATATTTCAAAGCTCTAACAACATCCAAAGAATGCAACGATTTCTCCTTAGAATTCTTAGGATTAGGACATAATGAAGGAACCACAATTTCTCTACTAATGTTGTTGTAATTCACAACTTTAGGTAAAAATTCAAAAGAAGTTCGCAACACCGCCTTATCCTGATGAAAAATCAGAAAAGGAGACTCACAAGAAAGAGCAGATAATTCAGAAACTCTTCTGGCAGAAGAGATTGCCAAAAGGAACAAAACTTTCCAAGAAAGTAATTTAATGTCCAATGAATGCATAGGTTCAAACGGAGGAGCTTGAAGAGCTCCCAGAACCAAATTCAAACTCCAAGGAGGAGAAATTGACTTAATGACAGGTTTTATACGAACCAAAGCTTGTACAAAACAATGAATATCAGGAAGAACAGCAATCTTTCTGTGAAAAAGAACAGAAAGAGCAGAGATTTGTCCTTTCAAGGAACTTGCGGACAAACCCTTATCTAAACCATCCTGAAGAAACTGTAAAATTCTCGGTATTCTAAAAGAATGCCAAGAAAAATGATGAGAAAGACACCAAGAAATATAAGTCTTCCAGACTCTATAATATATCTCTCTAGATACAGATTTACGAGCCTGTAACATAGTATTAATCACAGAGTCAGAGAAACCTCTTTGACCAAGAATCAAGCGTTCAATCTCCATACCTTTAAATTTAAGGATTTTAGATCCTGATGGAAAAAAGGACCTTGCGACAGAAGGTCTGGTCTTAACGGAAGAGTCCACGGTTGGCAAGAGGCCATCCGGACAAGATCCGCATACCAAAACCTGTGAGGCCATGCCGGAGCTACCAGCAGAACAAACGAGCATTCCTTCAGAATCTTGGAGATTACCCTTGGAAGAAGAACTAGAGGCGGAAAGATATAGGCAGGATGATACTTCCAAGGAAGTGATAATGCATCCACTGCCTCCGCCTGAGGATCCCGGGATCTGGACAGATACCTGGGAAGTTTCTTGTTTAGATGAGACGCCATCAGATCTATTTCTGGAAGTTCCCACATTTGAACAATCTGAAGAAATACCTCTGGGTGAAGAGACCATTCGCCCGGATGCAACGTTTGGCGACTGAGATAATCCGCTTCCCAATTGTCTATACCTGGGATATGAACCGCAGAGATTAGACAGGAGCTGGATTCCGCCCAAACCAAAATTCGAGATACTTCTTTCATAGCCAGAGGACTGTGAGTCCCTCCTTGATGATTGATGTATGCCACAGTTGTGACATTGTCTGTCTGAAAGCAAATGAACGATTCTCTCTTCAGAAGAGGCCAAAACTGAAGAGCTCTGAAAATTGCACGGAGTTCCAAAATATTGATCGGCAATCTCACCTCCTGAGATTCCCAAACTCCTTGTGCCGTCAGAGATCCCCACACAGCTCCCCAACCTGTGAGACTTGCATCTGTTGAAATTACAGTCCAGGTCGGAAGCACAAAAGAAGCCCCCTGAATTAAACGATGGTGATCTGTCCACCATGTTAGAGAGTGTTGAACAATCGGTTTTAAAGATATTAATTGAGATATCTTTGTGTAATCCTTGCACCATTGATTCAGCATACAAAGCTGAAGAGGTCGCATGTGAAAACGAGCAAAGGGGATCGCGTCCGATGCAGCAGTCATAAGACCTAGAATTTCCATGCATAAGGCTACCGAAGGGAATGATTGTGACTGAAGGTTTCGACAAGCTGAAATCAGTTTTAGACGTCTCTTGTCTGTTAAAGACAGAGTCATGGACACTGAATCTATCTGGAAACCCAGAAAGGTTACCCTTGTCTGAGGAATCAATGAACTTTTTGGTAAATTGATCCTCCAACCATGATCTTGAAGAAACAACACAAGTCGATTCGTATGAGATTCTGCTAAATGTAAAGATTGAGCAAGTACCAAGATATCGTCCAAATAAGGAAATACCACAATACCCTGTTCTCTGATTACAGACAGAAGGGCACCGAGAACTTTTGTAAAAATTCTTGGAGCTGTAGCTAGGCCAAACGGCAGAGCCACAAACTGGTAATGCTTGTCCAGAAAAGAGAATCTCAGGAACTGATAATGATCTGGATGAATCGGAATATGCAGATATGCATCCTGTAAATCTATTGTGGACATATAATTCCCTTGCTGAACGAAAGGCAAAATAGTCCTTACAGTTACCATCTTGAATGTTGGTATCCTTACATAACGATTCAATATTTTTAGATCCAGAACTGGTCTGAAGGAATTCTCCTTCTTTGGTACAATGAAGAGATTTGAATAAAACCCCATCCCCTGTTCCGGAACTGGAACTGGCATAATTACTCCAGCCAACTCTAGATCTGAAACACAATTCAGAAATGCTTGAGCTTTCACTGGATTTACTGGGACACGGGAAAGAAAAAATCTCTTTGCAGGAGGTCTCAACTTGAAACCAATTCTGTACCCTTCTGAAACAATATTCTGAATCCAAAGATTGTGAACAGAATTGATCCAAATTTCTTTGAAAAAACGTAACCTGCCCCCTACCAGCTGAGCTGGAATGAGGGCCACACCTTCATGTGGACTTAGAAGCAGGCTTTGGCTTTCTAGCAGGCTTGGATTTATTCCAGACTGGAGATGGTTTCCAAACTGAAACTGCTCCTGAGGATGAAGGATTAGGCTTTTGTTCTTTGTTGAAACGAAAGGAATGAAAACGATTATTAGCCCTGTTTTTACCCTTAGATTTTTTATCCTGTGGTAAAAAAGTTCCTTTCCCACCAGTAACAGTTGAGATAATAGAATCCAACTGAGAACCAAATAATTTGTTACCCTGGAAAGAAATGGAAAGTAGAGTTGATTTAGAAGCCATATCAGCATTCCAAGTTTTAAGCCATAAAGCCCTTCTAGCTAAAATAGCTAGAGACATAAACCTGACATCAACCCTGATAATATCAAAAATGGCATCACAGATAAAATTATTAGCATGCTGAAGAAGAATAATAATATCATGAGAATCATGATCTGTTACTTGTTGCGCTAAAGTTTCCAACCAAAAAGTTGAAGCTGCAGCAACATCAGCCAATGATATAGCAGGTCTAAGAAGATTACCTGAACACAGATAAGCTTTTCTTAGAAAGGATTCAATTTTCCTATCTAAAGGATCCTTAAACGAAGTACCATCTGACGTAGGAATAGTAGTACGTTTAGCAAGGGTAGCAATAGCCCCATCAACTTTAGGGATCTTGTCCCAAAATTCTAATCGGTCAGACGGCACAGGATATAATTGCTTAAAACGTTTAGAAGGAGTAAAAGAATTACCCAATTTATCCCATTCTTTGGAAATTACTTCAGAAATAGCATTAGGAACAGGAAAAACTTCTGGAATAACCACAGGAGATTTAAATACTTTATCTAAACGTTTAGAATTAGTATCAAGAGGACCAGAATCCTCTATTTCTAAAGCAATTAGTACTTCTTTAAGTAAAGAACGAATAAATTCCATTTTAAATAAATATGAAGATTTATCAACATCAATCTCTGAGACAGAATCCTCTGAACCAGAAGAGTCATCAGAATCAGAATGATGATGTACATTTAAAAATTCATCTGTAGGGAGAGAAGTTTTAAAAGATTTTTTATGTTTACTAGAAGGAGAAATAACAGACATAGCCTTCTTGATGGATTCAGAAACAAAATCTCTTATGTTATCAGGAACATTCTGCACCTTAGATGTTGAGGGAACTGCAACAGACAATGGTACTTTACTAAAGGAAATATTATCTGCATTAACAAGTTTGTCATGACAATTAGTACAAACAACAGCCGGAGAAATAGCTACCAAAAGTTTACAGCAGATACACTTAGCTTTGGTAGATCCAGCACTAGACAGCGATTTTCCTGTAGTATCTTCTGACTCAGATGCAACGTGAGACATCTTGCAATATGTAAGAGAAAAAACAACATAAAAAGCAAAATTGATCAAATTCCTTAAATGACAGTTTCAGGAATGGGAAAAAAATGCCAAAGAACAAGCTTCTAGCAACCAGAAGCAATGAAAAATGAGACTTAAATAATGTGGAGACAAAAGTGACGCCCATATTTTTTGGCGCTAAATAAGACGCCCACATTTTTTGGCGCCTAAATGCTTTTGGCGCCAAAAATGACGCCACATCCGGAACGCCGACATCTTTGACGCAAAATAACGTCAAAAAATGACGCAACTTCCGGCGACACGTATGACGCCGGAAACGGAAAAGATTTTTTTTTTTTTTTTTTTTTTTTGGGCCAAAAAAGTCTGCGTCAAGAATGACGCAATAAAATGAAGCATTTTCAGCCCCCGCGAGCCTAACAGCCCACAGGGAAAAAGAGTCAAATTTTTGAAGGTAAGAAAAAAATTATCAATTGAAATGCATTATCCCAAATATGAAACTGACTGTCTGAAAAATAAGGAATGTTGAACATTCTGAGTCAAGGCAAATAAATGTTTAAATACATATATTTAGAACTTTATAAACAAAGTGCCCAACCATAGCTTTAGAGTGTCACAGAAAATAAGATTTACTTACCCCAGGACACTCATCTACATGTTTGTAGAAAGCCAAACCAGTACTGAAACGAGAATCAGTAGAGGTAATGGTATATATAAGAGTATATCGTCGATCTGAAAAGGGAGGTAAGAGATGAATCTCTACGACCGATAACAGAGAACCTATGAAATAGACCCCGTAGAAGGAGATTACTGCATTCAAATAGGCAATACTCTCCTCACATCCCTCTGACATTCACTGCACGCTGAGAGGAAAACCGGGCTCCAACTTGCTGCGGAGCGCATATCAACGTAGAATCTAGCACAAACTTACTTCAACCACCTCCATAGGAGGCAAAGTTTGTAAAACTGAATTGTGGGTGTGGTGAGGGGTGTATTTATAGGCATTTTGAGGTTTGGGAAACTTTGCCCCTCCTGGTAGGAATGTATATCCCATACGTCACTAGCTCATGGACTCTTGCTAATTACATGAAAGAAAGTATAATCTGACTCATGAAAGAAAAAAGTATAATCTGACTCATGAAAGAAAAAAATATAATCTGACTCATGAAAGAAAAAAGTATAATCTGACTCATGAAAGAAAAAAATATAATCTGACTCATGAAAGAAAAAAGTATTGTCTATCTAACTCATTAAAGGGAAAAAGTATAATCTGACTCATGAAAGGAAAAAGTATTGTCTATCTGACTCATGAAAGCAAAAAGTATTGTCTATCTGACTCATGAAATTAAAAAGTATAATCTGTCTCATGAAAGAAAAAAGTATGATCTGTCTGACTCATGAAAGGAAAAAGTATTGTCTATCTGACTCATGAAAGAAAAAAGTATAATCTGACTCATGAAAGAAAAAAGTATAATCTGACTCATGAAAGGAAAAAGTATTGTCTATCTGACTCATGAAAGCAAAAAGTATTGTCTATCTGACTCATGAAATTAAAAAGTATAATCTGTCTCATGAAAGGAAAAAGTATAATCTGACTCATGAAAGGAGAAAGTATAATCTGTCTGACTCATGAAAGGAGAAAGTATAATCTGTCTGACTCATGAAAGGAGAAAGTATAATCTGTCTGACTCATGAAAGAAAAATTTATAATCTGTCTGACTCATGAAAGAAAAAGTATAATCTGTCTGACTCATGGAAGAAAAAAGTATCATATATCTGACTCATGAAAGGAAAAAGTATCATCTAAATCATGAAAGGAAAAAATATAATCTGTCTGACTCATGAAAGGAAAAAGTATTGTCTATCTGACTCATGAAAGAAAAAAGTATAATCTGACTCATGAAAGAAAAAAGTATAATCTGTCTGGCTCATGAAAGGAAAAAGTATAATCTGTTTGACTCATGGAAGGAAAAAGTATTGTCTATCTGACTCATGAAAGGAAAAAGTATTGTCTATCTGACTCATGAAAGAAAAAAGTATAATCTGACTCATGAAAGAAAAAAGTATAATCTATCTGACTCATGAAAGAAAAAAGTATCATATATCTGACTCATGAAAGGAAAAAGTATCATCTAAATCATGAAAGGAAAAAATATAATCTGTCTGACTCATGAAAGGAAAAAGTATTGTCTATCTGACTCATGAAAGAAAAAAGTATAATCTGACTCATGAAAGAAAAAAGTATAATCTGTCTGGCTCATGAAAGGAAAAAGTATAATCTGACTCATGAAAGGAAAAAGTATAATCTGTCTGACTCCTGAAAGGAAAATGTATAATCTGTCTGACTAATGAAAGGAAAAAGTATCGTATGACTCATGAAAGAAAAAAGTATAATCTGACTCATGAAAGGAAAAAGTATAATCTGTCTGGCTCATGAAAGGAAAAAGTATAATCTGACTCATGAAAGGAAAAATTATAATCTGTCTGACTCATGAAAGGAAAAAGTATAATCTGTCTGACTCATTAAATGAAAATGTATAATCTGACTCATGAAAGAAAAAAGTATCATCTATCTGACTCATGAAAAAAAGTATCATCTATCTGACTCATGAAAGGAAAAAGTACCTGTCTGACTCGTGAAAGGAAAAAGTATCCTCTGTCTTAATCATGAAAGGAAAAAGTATAATATGTCTGATTCCTGAAAGGAAAAAGTATAGTCTGTCTGACTCATGAAAGGAAAAAGTATTGTATGACTCATGAAAGAAAAAAGTATAATCTGTCTGACCCATGACAGAAAAAAGCATTGTCTATCTGACTCATGAAAGAAAAAAGTATAATCTGACTCATGAAAGAAAAAAGTATAATCTGACTCATGAAAGAAAAAATATAATCTGACTCATGAAAGAAAAAAGTATTGTCTATCTAACTCATTAAAGAAAAAAAGTATAATCTGACGCATGAAAGAAAAAAGTATAAACTGTCTGACTCATGAAAGAAAAAAGTATAATCTGACTCATGAAAGAAAAAAGTATTGTCTATCTGACTCATGAAAGAAAAAAAGTATAATCTGACTCATGAAAGAAAAAAGTGTAATCTGACTCATGAAAGAAAAAAGTATTGTCTATCTGACTCATGAAATTAAAAAGTATAATCTGTCTCATGAAAGAAAAAAGTATAATCTGACTCATGAAAGAAAAAAGTATTGTCTATCTGACTCATGAAAAGAAAAAGTATTGTCTATCTGACTCATGAAAGGAAAAAGTATTGTCTATCTGACTCATGAAATTAAAAAGTATAATCTGTCTCATGAAAGAAAAAAGTATAATCTGACTCATGAAAGAAAAAAGTATAATCTGACTCATGAAAGAAAAAAAGTACGATCTGTCTGGCTCATTAAAGGAAAAAGTATAATCTGTCTGGCTAATGAAAGGAAAAGGCATAATCTGTCTGGCTCATGAAAGGAAAAAGTATAATCTGTCTGACTCATTAAAGGAAAAAGTATAATCTGACTCATGAAAGAAAAAAGTATCATCTATCTGACTCATGAAAGGAAAAATTATTGTCTATCTGACTCATGAAAGGAAAAAGTATAATCTGTCTCATGAAAGAAAAAAGTATAATCTGACTCATGAAAGAAAAAAGTATAATATGTCTGACTCATGAAAGGAAAAAGTATTGTCTATCTGACTCATGAAAGGAAAAAGTATCATCTGACTCATGAAAGGAAAAATTATAATCAGTCTGACTCATGAAAGGAAAAAGTATAATCTGTCTGATTCCTGAAAGGAAAAAGTATAGTCTGTCTGACTCATGAAAGGAAAAAGTATCTTATGACTCATGAAAGAAAAAAGTATAATCTGTCTGACCCATGACAGAAAAAAAGCATTGTCTATCTGACTCATGAAAGAAAAAAGTATAATCTGTCTGACTCATGAAAGGAAAAAGTATAATCTGTCTGACTAATGAAAGGAAAAAGTATAATCTGTCTGGCTCATGAAAGGAAAAAGTATAATCTGTCTGGCTCATGAAAGGAAAAGGCATAATCTGTCTGACTCATGAAAGGAAAAAGTATAATCTGTCTGACTCATTAAATGAAAAAGTATAATCTGACTCATGAAAGAAAAAAGTATCATCTATGTGACTCATGAAAGAAAAAAGTATAATCTATCTGACTCATGAAAGGAAAAAAGTATTGTCTATCTGACTCATGAAAGGAAATAGTATCTGGCTCATGAAAGGAAACAGTATAATCTGACTCATGAAAGGAAAAATTATAATCAGTCTGACTCATGAAAGGAAAAAGTATTGTCTATCTGACTCATGAAATTAAAAAGTATAATTTGTCTCATGAAAGAAAAAAGTATCATCTGTCTTAATCATGAAAGGAAAAAGTATAATCTGTCTGACTCATAAAAGGAAAAAGTATAATCTGTCTGATTCCTGAAAGGAAAAAGTATAGTCTGTCTGACTCATGAAAGGAAAAAGTATCTTATGACTCATGAAAGAAAAAAGTATAATCTGTCTGACCCATGACAGAAAAAAAGCATTGTCTATCTGACTCATGAAAGAAAAAAGTATAATCTGACTCATGAAAGAAAAAAGTATCATCTATGTGACTCATGAAAGAAAAAAGTATAATCTATCTGACTCATGAAAGGAAAAAAGTATTGTCTATCTGACTCATGAAAGGAAATAGTATCTGGCTCATGAAAGGAAACAGTATAATCTGACTCATGAAAGGAAAAATTATAATCAGTCTGACTCATGAAAGGAAAAAGTATTGTCTATCTGACTCATGAAATTAAAAAGTATAATTTGTCTCATGAAAGAAAAAAGTATCATCTGTCTTAATCATGAAAGGAAAAAGTATAATCTGTCTGACTCATAAAAGGAAAAAGTATAATCTGTCTGATTCCTGAAAGGAAAAAGTATAGTCTGTCTGACTCATGAAAGGAAAAAGAATTGTATGACTCATGAAAGAAAAAAGTATAATCTGTCTGACCCATGACAGAAAAAAGCATTGTCTATCTGACTCATGAAAGAAAAAAGTATAATCTGACTCATGAAAGGAAAAAGTATAATCTGACTCATGAAAGAAAGAAGTATAATCTGACTCATGAAAGGAAAAAGTATTGTCTATCTGACTCATGAAAGGAAAAAGTATAATCTGTCTGACTCATGAAAGGTAAAAGTATAATCTGTCTGACTCATGAAAGTAAAAAGTATCTGTCTATCTGACTCATGAAAGAAAAAAGTATAATCTGACTGATGAAAGAAAAAAGTATAATCTGACTGATGAAAGAAAAAAGTATAATCTGACTCATGAAAGAAGTATAATCTGACTCATGAAAGGAAAAAGTATTGTCTATCTGACTCATGAAAGGAAAAAGTATAATCTGTCTGACTCATGAAAGGAAAAAGTATAATCTGTCTGACTCATGAAAGGAAAAAGTATTGTCTATCTGACTCATGAAAGGAAAAAGTATAATCTGTCTGACTCATGAAAGGAAAAAGACCCCTAATAAAGTCCCTCTCCCAATAAAAAACACCTTGCAAGAAAAAAGTGCATTAGTTTCTGTACTGTACAATGGGGCCTCTCTAATCTGTATTATAACCCCCAAAAGCCAGTACGGGCCCCTTTTTCACATGTGGCGACCTATGATGACAATTTAGTCCGGTGATCACAGTAACAGCAGTGGTCACTGAGTTATTTTCAGTATTCTTTACTAAAATCAACCCAAAAATTGCAGCTATCTCACATGCCCTGAAATATAAAAATGGTAAATTGTGACTCTGCTAAAAAAACAATCTATACCTTGAGTCCACGGATTTCATCCTTACTTGTGGGATTACGCCTCCTGGTCAGCAGGAGGAGGCAAAGAGCACTACAACAGAGCTGTATATATAGCTCCTCCTCTCCCTCCCACTCCAGTCATTCTCTTTGCCTGTGTTAGTGATAGGAAGAGGTAAAGTGAGGTGTTAGTTATAGATTCTTCAATCAAGAGTTTATTATTTTTAAAGTAGTGCCAGAGTGCGCTACTTTGTTCTGGGGTGTAGCCTAGACCAGATCAGTCTCTACAGTAGGGCAATTGGTGGCTTTAAAGCAATAGGAACTGGTGGGACGTAATTCTCACTGCGCCTCCTATACATGTTGCTGCCCTAACCCAGATAGCCTAAGCACTTTTAACGCAGGCTTTATCTTATTCCACAGGGCTATGGGCCTGAAGCATACAGAAGGATTCAGGACAGAGAAGGTGTAGCACTTTAATGGGACATAAATCTCCTATTTACAGTTATGGGAGGATTTTCTGACAGCTGTTTGCAGAGGCACTGGGGCTTAGGAGAGTGGCTGAGGGTTCTTAATCTGAGTGGATACCTGAGGATAATGCCCTATAGCAGTGAGGGCTAAACCGGTAATGTTGTATTTGTATCAACTGGCTCACTTCAGTTGTATATGCCGTTTGTTAGCCCCCAGGTTCAGTGTATAATCTCCCAGCAGTCTATCTTATAATAATAAAGAGACAGCACACAAAAATAATAAAAAAGAGGTTGCTGTTTGTAATAAAGAGACAGCACACAAGAATAATAAAAACGAGGTTGCTGTTTTTAATAAAGAGACAGCACACAAGAATAATAAAAAAGAGGTTGCTGTTTATAATAAAGAGACAGCACACAAGAATAATAAAATAGAGGTTGCTGTTTATAATAAAGAGACAGCACACAAGAATAATAGGAAATAGGTTACTGTTTATAATAAAGAGACAGCACACAAGAATAATAAAAAAGAGGTTACTGTTTATAATAAAGAGACAGCACACAAGAATAATAAAAAAGAGGTTGCTGTTTATAATAAAGAGACAGCACTCAAGAATAATAAAATAGAGGTTGCTGTTTATAATAAAGAGATAGCACACAAGAATAATAAAAAAGAGGTTGCTGTTTGTAATAAAGAGACAGCACACAAGAATAATAGAAAAGAGGTTGCTGTTTATAATAAAGAGACAGCACACAAGAATAATAAAAAAGAGGTTGCTGTTTGTAATAAAGACAGCACACAAGAATAATAAAATAGAGGTTGCTGTTTGTAATAAAGAGACAGCACACAAGAATAATAAAAAAGAGGTTGCTGTTTATAATAAAGAGACAGAACACAAGAATAATAAAAAAGAGGTTGCTGTTTATAATAAAGAGACAGCACACAAGAATAATAAAATAGAGGTTGCTGTTTGTAATAAAGAGACAGCACACAAGAATAATAGAAAAGAGGTTGCTGTTTATAATAAAGAGACAGCACACAAGAATAATAAAAAAGAGGTTGCTGTTTTTAATAGAGACAGCACACAAGAATAATAAAAAAGAGGTTGCTGTTTATAATAAAGAGACAGCACACAAGAATAATAAAATAGAGGTTGTTGTTTATAATAAAGAGACAGCACACAAGAATAATAAAATAGAGGTTGCTGTTTGTAATAAAGAGACAGCACACAAGAATAATAGAAAAGAGGTTGCTGTTTATAATAAAGAGACAGCACACAAGAATAATAAAAAAGAGGTTGCTGTTTATAATAAAGAGACAGCACACAAGAATAATAAAATAGAGGTTGCTGTTTGTAATAAAGAGACAGCACACAAGAATAATAGAAAAGAGGTTGCTGTTTATAATAAAGAGACAGCACACAAGAATAATAAAAAAGAGGTTGCTGTTTGTAATAAAGAGACAGCACACAAGAATAATAAAAAAGAGGTTGCTGTTTGTAATAAAGACAGCACACAAGAATAATAAAATAGAGGTTGCTGTTTGTAATAAAGAGACAGCACACAAGAATAATAGAAAAGAGGTTGCTGTTTATAATAAAGAGACAGCACACAAGAATAATAAAATAGAGGTTGCTGTTTATAATAAAGAGACAGCACACAAGAATAATAAAATAGAGGTTGCTGTTTATAATAAAGAGACAGCACACAAGAATAATAAAATAGAGGTTGCTGTTTGTAATAAAGAGACAGCACACAAGAATAATAAAATAGAGGTTGCTGTTTGTAATAAAGAGACAGCACACAAGAATAATAAAATAGAGGTTGCTGTTTATAATAAAGAGACAGCACACAAGAATAATAAAAAAGAGGTTGCTGTTTATAATTAAAGAGACAGCACACAAGAATAATAAAAAAGAGGTTGCTGTTTATAATTAAAGAGACAGTAACGTTTTTGCCTGTTAATCTTTTTGTCTTAGGATGGAACAGGTACGCACAATTCATGAGTTATTTTTTATATTTAAAGTGACAGTAACAGTTTTCTATCTGTTAATCTTTCTTTAAAGATGTTCAATGTTTATTTGCTTGCTCCATCCTTCGTGTCTTAGGTTGGAACAAGAACACACAACAGATGAGTTACTTTTGATTTTAAAGAGACAGTAACGTTTGTGTTAATTTAATAAGGAAATTAGACAAAGGATTCTGTCCTTTCTGAACCTTCTCCTACTAATGTGAGTCTTTTGAATTTGGTCATTCTATGCCACACATTTCTCCTACAGTGTCCCACATAATGTTATGGCCCACATGCAGTGCCCTGCACTTCCTCTTGCGCTTACGTTGCATTTCATACATGATTGTTTTTTGCAACGAGGTAGTATGCATTATTAGATGAATTAATTTCACTCAGTAAGGGTGATTGATTTAATAGTTGCTATCCCAGCTGTTTCTTCCCTATTACAGGAAAGAGGAAGATACTTCGGGATTATCTGATAGAGAATTCTCAGGCTCAGTTGGCATAATATCTTTATTTGATCCTGAGGTTGTTTTTTTCTCTGTTTTTTTAGCTTAATTACCTCCATTGTTACTCTAGGAGGTTTTAGCTGCTAGGGGCGACTCCGACTCTGCTGGTGTTCTCTAGTGTGTCCAGTAGGTTATTAAGGAATGGAAGGAACGCTTTCATTATTAATAACAAAACAAAACAAAAAAAGGGATTTTTCCATAGTGGACTTTACTATGGAGGCTGGACAAGGTTTCACTAGGGTGGACGGAGTAGTTTCCAGCCTGGCCGAGAGAACTTTGATTCCCCTAGAGGTTAGTTGGGTTCGAAGGTCCTATGGATAAGACGTAGAAGGGGACGTACACCAGGGTTTCTAATGGCAACCATCTGTGTACTCTGCTACCGTCACTAGTACGACGGCATATGGGTCTGATGTTTTTTTCTGATGCTACTAGATCAGAATCTCCCCTGGATAAGGACCCAGGATAGGATGAAGGCCTTTGACTTGGCTACTTCCTTTATTTAAAAATTTTCCCTTAAGGGTTTGCTGTTCCAGTTCACAGAGTCCTTTAGTTAGAGTCTGTTTTACGGATGTATGCTCTAAGTTTTTAAGCTTTTAGCGATTCCTTGCAAGGGGAAGACCATGATGGGATCTGGCTTGATTAAAGTTATACGCAAGCCAGATACAGAGAGGTATTCTTACATTGTGTTAGAAACCTTTCCTCCCTGAGAGTGATTACTCCCGTTTCTGTAAGGGGTTTTATTCTCATCTGCTTGTAGTTCTCCATAAGGAGGCACAATATACTAGTGGTAAACTTTGCTGCTTTAAAAGCTGAAGGTTGAGAGTTCCAATCCAGCTGCGGCTATGTGTTCCACACAGCGAGTCCACTTCTCTGGTGGGTTACTGATAACCTCGCCTAAATCATGATTTACAGGCTACCGAATTTGCCTTTTATTATCTCCATGTCCCTATCCGCAGAGATTATTTCAAGTGCCTATGGTTTGCCTTTCTAGATAAACATTTTCAGTTTGTGGCTCTTCCTTTCGGTCTGACCACGGCACCCAGTATTTTCACAAAGGTTCTGGGTTCTCTGCTGGCGGCTCTCAAACCGCGGGGACTTACAGTGGCGCCTTATCTGGACGATATTTTAATCCAGGTGCCGTCTTATCAGCTAGCAAAGTCTCATACCGACATTGTTCTATCCTTCCTGAGGTCTCACGGGTGGAAGGTGAATCTGGAAAAGAGTTTGCTATTTCCTCAGACAAGGGTTCCTTTCCTGGGAACTCTAATCGACTCTCGATCCATGAAGATCTTTTTGACGGAGCCAGAAAGTTAAAGATTCTGCATACATGCCAAGCCCTTCAGTCCAATCCTCGGCCGTCAGTGGCTCAGTGCATGGAGGTGATCGGATTGATGATAGCGGCGATGAACATCATTCCGTTTGCTCGTTTTCATCTCAGACCTCTGCAACTGAGCATGCTCAGTCAGTTGAATGGAGATTATACAAATGTATCTCCTCAAATACATCTAGATCAGGAGACAAGGGTCTCTCTTCTATGGTGGTTATCGCTGGATCATCTATCCCAGGGGACAGGCTTCTGCAGACCCTCATGAGTGATAGTGACAACGGACGCCAGCCTGATAGGATGGGGAGCATTCTGGAACTCCCTGAGGGCTCACGGTGTATGGACTCGAACAGAGTCTCTACTTCCCATCAATATCCTAGAGTTGAGAGCAATATTCAATGCGCTTCAGGCTTAGCCTCAGTTGGCTTCGGCCAAGTTCATCAGATCCAGTCGGACAACATTACGACTGTAGCTTACATCAATCATCAGGGAGGAACAAGGAGTTCATTAGCGATGACAGAAGTAGCCAAGATAATTCAGTGGGCGGAGGCTCACTCTTGTTATCTGTCGGCGATCCACGTCCCAGGTGTGGAAAACTGGGAAGCGGACTTTCTAAGCAGACAGACTTTTTATCCAGGAGAATGGGAATTCCATCCGGAGGTATTTGCCAACCTGATTCTCAGATGGGGCAGGCCGGAATTGGATCTTATGGCGTCTCGTCAGACTGCCAAGCTTCCGAGATACGGGTCCAGGTCCAGAGATCCCCAGACCAAGCTGATAGATGCCTTGGCAGTACCTTGGTTTTTCAGCCTAGCTTATGTGTTCCCTCCATTTGCTCTCCTTTCCCGGGTGATTGCTTGAGTCAAACAGGAGAGGGCATCGGTGATCCTCATCGTTCCTGCGTGGCCTCGCAGGACTTGGTATGCCGACCTGGTGGACATGTCATCTCAGCCACCATGGAAGCTTCCATTAAGGACAGACCTTCTCATTCAGGGACCCTTCCTTCATCCAAATCTAGTTTCTCTACAGCTAACTGCTTGGAGATTGAACGCTTGATTTTATCTAAGCGAGGGTTTTCTGATTCGGTCATAGATACCTTGATTCAGGCACGTAAGCCTGTTACTAGAAAAATTTACCATAAGATATGGTGTAAATATCTTTATTGGTGCGAATCCAAGGGCTACTCATGGAGTAGGGTTAGGATTACCAGGATTTGGTCTTTTCTCCAAGACGGATTGGAGAAAGGGTTGTCAGCAAATTCCTTAAAGGGACAGATTTCTGTTTTATCTATTTTGTTACACAAGCGTCTGGCAGATGTTCCAGATGTTCAATCTTTTTGTCAGGCTCTGACTAGAATCAGGCCTGTGTTTAGACCTGTTGCTCCTCCTTGGAGTTTGAATTTAGTTCTTAAAGGGACACTGAACCCAATTTTTTTCTTTCATGATTCGGATAGAGCATGCAATTTTAAGCAACTTTCTAATTTACATCTGTTATCAATTTTTCTTCGTTCTCTTGATATCTTTATTTGAAAAAGAAGGCATCTAAGCTAAGGAGCCAGCAAATTTGTGGTTCAGAACCATGGACAGCATTTGTTTATTGGTGCTGTCCAATCAGCAAGGACAACCCAGGTTGTTCACCAAAAATGGGCAGGCATCTAAACTTAAATTCTTGCTTTTCAAATAAACATACTAAGAGAATGAAGAAAATTTGATAATAGGAGTAGATTAGAAAGTTGCTTAAAATTGCATGCTCTATCTGAATCACAAAAGAAAAAAATTTGGGTACAGTGTTCCTTTAAAGTTCTTCAAGGGGTTCCGTTTGAACCTATGCATTCCATAGATATTAAGTTGTTATCTTGGAAAGTTTTATTTTTGGTTGCTATTTCTTCTGCTCGCAGAATTTCTGAGCTTTCAGCGTTACAGTGTGATTCTCCTTATCTTATTTTTCATTCCGATAAGGTGGTGTTACGTACCAAACCTGGTTTTCTTCCTAAGGTTGTTTCAAATAAAAATATTAATCAGGAAAATTGTTGTTCCTTCCTTGTGTCCTAATCCTTCTTCAAAGAAGGAGCGTCTGTTACATAATTTGGACGTGTTCCGTGCCTTGAAGTTCTGCTTACAGGCGACTAAGGATTTTCGTCAATCGTCTTCCTTGTTTGTCGTTTTTTCAGGGAAACGTAGGGGCCAGAAAGCTACGGCTACCTCTCTTTCTTTTTGGCTGAAGAGTATCGTCCGTTTTGCATATGAGACTGCTGGACAGCAGCCTCCTGAACGAATTACGGCTCATTCCACTAGGGCTGTGGCTTCCTCATGGGCATTCAAAACAGATTTGCAAAGCTGCAATTTGGTCGTCTCTTCACACTTTTTCCAAATTTTACAAATTCAATACTTTTGCCTCGTCTGAGGCTGTTTTTGGGAGGAAAGTTCTTCAAGCAGTGGTGCCTTCCATTTAGGTTCCTGTCTTGTGCCTCCCTTTCATCCGTGTCCTATTGCTTTGGTATTGTATCCCACAAGTAAGGATGAAATCCGTGGACTCATCGTATCTTGTAAAAGAAAAAGAAATTTATTCTTACCTGATAAATTTGTTTCTTTTACGATACGATGAGTCCACGGCCCACCCTGTTTTTCTATGACAGGTCTTTAATTTTGTTAAACGTCAGACACCTGCACCTTGGCTTTTCCTTTCTCTTCCTAACTTCGGTCGAATGACTGGAGGGGGAGGGAGGGGAGGAGCTATTTATGCAGCTCTGCTGTGGTGCTCTTTGCCTCCTCCTGCTGACCAGGAGGCGTAATCCCACAAGTAAGGATGAAATCCGTGGACTCATCGTATCGTAAAGGAAACAAATTTATCAGGTAAGAATAAATTTCCTTTTTTTTTCTTTCATGATTCAGATAGATGAAGCAATTTTAAGCAACTTTCTAATTTATTCCTATTATTAATTATTATTAATTATCTTTATTTGAAAAGCAGGACTGTAAGCTTAGGAGCCGGCCCAATTTTTGCTCAGCACATGGGTAGCGCTTGCTGATACTATCTAATACATTTAACCACCAATTAGCAAGCACAACCCAGGTGCTGACCCAAAAATGGTTCGGATCCTAAGCTTTACATTGCTGGTTTTTAAATAAAGATAACAAGAGAGCGAAGAAAAATTAATAATAGTAGTAAATTAGAAAGTTGCTTAAAATTGCTGCTCTATCTGAATCATGAAAGAAAAAAAATGGGTTTAGTGTCCCTTTAATGTTTGTTTAAATGAGATAAATGTGTCAGTCTCTCTCGCTCTCTGTGTCAGTCTCTCTCGCGCTCTGTGTCAGTCTCTCTCGCGCTCTGTGTCAGTCTCTCTCGCTCTCTGTGTCAGTCTCTCTCGCTCTCTGTGTCAGTCTCTCTCGCGCTCTGTGTCAGTCTCTCTCGCGCTCTGTGTCAGTCTCTCTCGCTCTCTGTGTCAGTCTCTCTCGCTCTCTGTGTCAGTCTCTCTCGCGCTCTGTGTCAGTCTCTCTCGCTCTCTGTGTCAGTCTCTCTCGCTCTCTGTGTCAGTCTCTCTCGCTCTCTGTGTCAGTCTCTCTCGCTCTCTGTGTCAGTCTCTCTCGCTCTCTGTGTCAGTCTCTCTCGCTCTCTGTGTCAGTCTCTCTCGCTCTCTGTGTCAGTCTCTCTCGCTCTCTGTGTCAGTCTCTCTCGCTCTCTGTGTCAGTCTCTTTCGCTCTGTGTCAGTCTCTCTCGCTCTCTGTGTCAGTCTCTGTCGCTCTCTGTGTCAGTCTCTCTCGCTCTCTGTGTCAGTCTCTCTCGCTCTGTGTCAGTCTCTCTCGCTCTCTGTGTCAGTCTCTCTCGCTCTCTGTGTCAGTCTCTCTCGCTCTCTGTGTCAGTCTCTCTCGCTCTCTGTCAGTCTCTCTCGCTCTCTGTGTCAGTCTCTCTCGCTCTCTGTGTCAGTCTCTCTCGCTCTCTGTGTCAGTCTCTCTCGCTCTCTGTGTCAGTCTCTCTCGCTCTGTGTGAGTCTCTCTCGCTCTCTGTGTCAGTCTCTCTCGCTCTCTGTGTCAGTCTCTCTCGCTCTCTGTGTCAGTCTCTGTCGCTCTCTGTGTCAGTCTCTCTCTCGCTCTCTGTGTCAGTCTCTCTCTCGCTCTCTGTGTCAGTCTCTCTCTCGCGCTCTGTGTCAGTCTCTCTCTCGCTCTCTGTGTCAGTCTCTCTCGCTCTCTGTCAGTCTCTCTCTCGCTCTCTGTGTCAGTCTCTCTCTCGCTCTCTGTGTCAGTCTCTCTCTCGCTCTCTGTGTCAGTCTCTCTCGCTCTCTGTGTCAGTCTCGCTCTGTGTGAGTCTCTCTCTCTCTCTGTGTGAGTCTTTCTCGCTCTCTGTGTCAGTCTCTGTCGCTCTCTGTGTCAGTCTCTCTCGCTCTCTGTGTCAGTCTCTCTCGCTCTCTGTGTCAGTCTCTCTCGCTCTCTGTGTCAGTCTCTGTCGCTCTCTGTGTTAGTCTCTGTCGCTCTCTGTGTCAGTCTCTGTCGCTCTCTGTGTCAGTCTCTGTCGCTCTCTGTGTCAGTCTCTGTCGCTCTCTGTGTCAGTCTCTCTCGCTCTCTGTGTCAGTCTCTGTCGCTCTCTGTGTCAGTCTCTGTCGCTCTCTGTGTCAGTCTCTGTCGCTCTCTGTGTCTGTCTCGCTCTCTGTGTCAGTCTGTCTCGCTCTCTGTGTCAGTCTGTCTCGCTCTCTGTGTCAGTCTGTCTCGCTCTCTGTGTCAGTCTGTCTCGCTCTCTGTGTCAGTCTGTCTCGCTCTCTGTGTCAGTCTCTCTCGCTCTCTGTGTCAGTCTCTCTCGCTCTGTGTGTCAGTCTCTCTCGCTCTGTGTGTCAGTCTCTGTCGCTCTGTGTGTCAGTCTCTGTCGCTCTCTGTGTCAGTCTCTGTCGCTCTCTGTGTCAGTCTCTGTCGCTCTCTGTGTCAGTCTCGCTCTCTGTGTCAGTCTCTGTCGCTCTCTGTGTCAGTCTCTGTCGCTCTCTGTGTGAGTCTTGCTCTGTGTGTCAGTCTCTCTCGCTCTCTGTGTCAGTCTCTCTCGCTCTCTGTGTCAGTCTCTGTCGCTCTCTGTGTCAGTCTCTCTCGCTCTCTGTGTCAGTCTCTCTCGCTCTCTGTGTCAGTCTCTCTCGCTTTCTGTGTCAGTCTCTCTCGCTCTCTGTGTCAGTCTCTGTCGCTCTCTGTGTCAGTCTCTCTCGCTCTCTGTGTCAGTCTCTCTCGCTCTCTGTGTCAGTCTCTCTCGCTCTCTGTGTCAGTCTCTCTCGCTCTCTGTGTCAGTCTCTGTCGCTCTCTGTGTCAGTCTCTCTCGCTCTCTGTGTCAGTCTCTCTCGCGCTCTGTGTCAGTCTCTCTCTCTCTGTGAGTCTCTCTCGCTCTCTGTCAGTCTCTCTCGCTCTCTGTGTCAGTCTCTCTCGCTCTCTGTGTCAGTCTCTCTCGCTCTCTGTGTCAGTCTCTCTCGCCCTCTGTGTCAGTCTCTCTCGCCCTCTGTGTCAGTCTCTCTCGCTCTCTGTGTCTATATATCTGTCTTCCTAAACCTGTCCTCAGGCCTCTCCCTAACAGGCCAGATGTTCAGGATTACCTTGTGTGAGAGCAGGTACAATAACCCTTTACTAACCATCTGTTTATTTCACCTGTGCTCCAGTTGAGATATCCTGAAAATCTGTCCTGTTAGGGAGGTCTCAGGACAGGTTTAAAAACCAGTTTTCTAGACAGATTGGAAATTGCACCTGGATATAACGGTACCTCTGGGCTGGTACTAAATGCCAGACTTTAGGCCCATGAATAGGAACACATAGTGGTTGGGATTACATCTCAGACTAATTCATGTGTAGCCAGCCGGGACTTTGTTATTGAGGCTAATTACTAGCTTTTACATTGACTGTTAAGTGTAAAGATCTATTTACTTATCGGGAAGTGTGGCGCAAGATGTGATACAAATGTGAGGCTGTATTATACGGCTTGGTCAGTGTTAATATTGGAACTGATGTATATACATTTATAAAACTACAGTCATGAAATAGTTAAACGTAGCTTTTTTTATGTTCACGTCTGTTACTGTGACCAGAGTTCTGCGATGGCCTGGGACACATTTGTCAATATGATCATATCCTCCTGATTGTACCTTTTATTCTCTCTAGGTGCTTTGTGGCATTTTGTTTATGGTGGGTTGCTTAGCGACCAGTATTACATTATTAGGCACTTCTTGTTGATCATGAGGTTATTTGATCTTTTATTCTTCCATTTGCTAAAGACTCACGTTATGAAGCTGAAACTTTATGCTTATGGAGCCAAGACCACATCACTTAACCATTTCATGTCCCTCTCTTTTATACAATTATTTTTCATTTCATGTTACCAGCTTCCCCCCCCCCCCCAATTGTTTCTGCCTCTCTACCCTCAAGGAACCACCAGCTTTTAATCTCAGTTTGTGCCAAGTGCCTTTTTATTTACCCCCCCTGCTTGCGTAAAGTTGTTTTCTCATCTCTCTACAGGTTTAGTGCCTTCAGCTGTCTTGATAGTTGCTCGAAAATAAGACACCAGCACTGTTCCCAAAAACTCTACCAGCTGTAGACGAAGAAGCCAGAAAACCAGAATGATAATGACCTCGCTCATCCGTGATGATCACAAACCGTCTGCATTCTCCTTAACATCTCAATGTGTGTTGTCTGAATTAGCGTGTGTACTTGCAAGGGGAAATAAACCAGTCTGAAATATTATGGTCTTGTGTTGAGTACAGTAAACCGCATCATATTCCAGCCCTGTTACCACACGACTTTCTCAAGAACATTTACTTCGTTTTATTTATAACCTGTAGAAAACGTTAGAGGTTCCGTTGTAAACCTGACACTATTCTTTACTTTACGGTCTGATCAGTATCTGACCACAGTCTAAATATTGCAGACAAAGATCTCACATATGCTGACAATTTGCCTCCCATGACAAAACAACGTGAGAATGTCAGACAATTTGCCTCCCATGACAAAACAACGTGAGACTGTCAGACAATTTGCCTCCCAAGACAAAACAACGTGAGACTGTCAGACAATTTGCCTCCCATGACAAAACAACGTGAGAATGTCACACAATTTGCCTCCCATGACAAAACAACGTGAGACTGTCAGACAATTTGCCTCCCATTACAAAACAACGTGAGAATGTCAGACAATTTGCCTCCCATGACAAAACAACGTGAGAATGTCACACAATTTGCCTCCCATGACAAAACAACGTGAGACTGTCAGACAATTTGCCTCCCATGACAAAACAATGTGAGACTGTCAGACAATTTGCCTCCCATGACAAAACAACGTGAGACTGTCAGACAATTTGCCTCCCATGACAAAACAACGTGAGAATGTCAGACAATTTGCCTCCCATGACAAAACAATGTGAGACTGTCAGACAATTTGCCTCCCATGACAAAACAACGTGAGAATGTCACACAATTTGCCTCCCATGACAAAACAACTTGAGACTGTCAGACAATTTGCCTCCCATGACAAAACAACGTGAGAATG
Organism: Bombina bombina; assembly: GCF_027579735.1. Taxonomy (NCBI): domain Eukaryota; kingdom Metazoa; phylum Chordata; class Amphibia; order Anura; family Bombinatoridae; genus Bombina; species Bombina bombina. The sequence goes on from NC_069505.1 coordinate 8,357,994, forward strand.
TCACACAATTTGCCTCCCATGACAAAACAACTTGAGACTGTCAGACAATTTGCCTCCCATGACAAAACAACGTGAGAATGTCAGACAATTTGCCTCCCATGACAAAACAACGTGAGAATGTCAGACAATTTGCCTCCCATGACAAAACAACGTGAAAATGTCAGACATTTTGCCTCCCATGACAAAACAACGTGAGAATGTCAGACATTTTGCCTCCCATGACAAAACAACGTGAGAATGTCAGACATTTTGCCTCCCATGACAAAACAACGTGAGAATGTCAGACATTTTGCCTCCCATGACAAAACAACGTGAGAATGTCAGACAATTTGCCTCCCATGACAAAACAACGTGAGAATGTCAGACAATTTAAAGGAGAAAAAAACATAAATTATGCTTACCTGATAATTTTCTTTTCTTCCATTGGAAAGAGTCCACAGCTGCATTCATTACTTTTGGGAAATAAGAACCTGGCCACCAGGAGGAGACAAAGACACCCCAGCCAAAGGCTTAAATACTCCTCCCACTTCTCTCATCCCCCAGTCATTCTGCCGAGCAACAAGGAACAGTAAAAGAAATATCAGGGTAAAAAAATGTGCCAAAAGAATAAAAAAAACGCCCCACGTAGAAAAAGGGTGGGGAGCTGTGGACTCTTTCCAAAGGTAGAAAAGGAAATTATCAGGTAAGCATAATTGTTTTTTTACCTAATTGGAAAGAGTCCACAGCTGCATTCATTACTTTTGGGAAAACAATACCCAAGCTAAAGATGACACTGAATAGGCGGCTCATTCTGAGGTGACCAAGCCAGAAACCACTACCCAACAAAAACCCTGTTTCGTCCGAAGCCGAGAAAACTTTGAAAAGGAAAAGCCCCAAGGGCACTGACCTGCAGATAGTCCAGAAGCCTAGCTAGAGGCCGCAAAATCGGACTCAACTGAGCCAACAGTCCTCCAGGAGACACCGTCGCCCAACAATCGGTCCCTCACCCCTCACTAATGAGGGGAACACCAGCCTAAACCCCCCAAGGGATAAGGCAAGGAAGAACCGAAGGGTCACCACAAAATCCATAAAAGGACAACCCCCAATAGCGAACCCAGCTCACAAAGACCCAAATGGGTTCTGACAGACAATGGGAGGCGATGCCCAGACCAAGCAGAAAACAGAGGTTTAGGACGGGGCCTTAAACAGAGAAAACTTCCTCCCAACATCGTGCAAAAGCACCGAAAGACAACTGAAGACGGAGTCCTCACATCGTCAGAACTAAGAATTCTATCGTATTCAGACAAAAAAAGAATGTGTAACAGACCCAGACAAAAAGCCCTGAGTCAAGAACACGCAGCCATCATTAGGATGACCCAGAAGAATACTTGCTGAGAAGTAAAAAAGCGGCCAGCAAGAGAACAGATTGCAAAAGTAGAACTCCCAGACAGAGGGCACGCTCTAGGCAATCGAGCCACTAGACCTACACACAGGGCTCCAAAAGGGGAAGCAAATAACCTCAACGAGACCCACTGCACCCCCAAGAGAGAGAGGTTACACCCAGAACCCGAAGGTGAATGGTAACCCAGGACCCTCAACTTGTAAACCCAGGGGGCTAGCTACAATGCCAACCTAGATCCCGAAGAAGACAGCACCCACTCAGAACCCACACCCAACCTGGCCAGCCGAAGCATCGGTAGGTCTTGGAAACAGAAGAACCCCAACACCAGCTCAAAAACAAGCGGAAGAATGGCCACAGCAATCCCAACAGAGCACGGGTGCCAACCCGACTCCTTAGCAACAGACAACAAGGCCGTAGACCCAAAGGAATCTAACAAAAGGCCCACCATAGTCTCGACACGGAGCCAGCAAGACTCCAGATGGAACGTAACAACCTAGAGAAAAACACCCTCTCTGAAAGGTTAACTCTCAGTTCCAACCTCATGAAGAGAATAAGCCCCCCACCCTAAGAAAAGGGATGGGGCCAAAAAAGCAGAGCACCTGTCCACAAGACACAAAGCCACAGGCTAAAGGAGAGATCGGTCTGCAATTCAGATGAACTTGGAAGGAATCCCCCTAAGGAATTAGCTTGCTAGCACACATCCAATGTGCAATAGCTGCAGCAGAGACACTGCAAACCCATTCGCCTGCAGAGCAGAGATCCATAAGGTTACCACAGCAAGCTGACCAAGGGAAACCGACCATAAAGGCGTTAGTCAAGCCAAATGAGCATCAGCACTCAGACAACCTGGCCAACCGTGACCAGGTAAATGAGTCCAAGTAAAAGGACATAGCCCAAGTTCCCAAGAACTGGGGAACCCCGAACCAGCCCTAGAGCCAAAAAATCTGGCAACAACTCCTCAAAGGAAAACACTGAGCGAAGCCTCAGCAACTGGAAGCACCATGGAGAAAACAGATCCGAGCCCCCAATTATTTAAACAAACAATATCCGAGAACTTAACACCCCGTCTGACATAAAAAAACAGACCACAGAGAGAAATCAACGCAATATCCAGATCAACCCGAATAACGAGATAACTCGCAAGTCCCGACCCAAGGAAGAGACCACCCTTTGCCAAAGTCCAATGCTCCAAAAGAGCTAAAGCGTTAAAAAGTCATACAACGACACTAGAGCCCATAGACTCTCAAACAGCCGCAAGACAACAAGCAAGGGGATACCACAAGGCCAAAATCACTTGAGCAAAGGCTGGTCTCCGCATCTCCTCCATACAATCAGAGGATCATAGAGAGAAAAGGACGCACAGCATCCCCAGCTCCGAGCAGAGCCCAAGAAGACCACACCCAGTGCCCTTAACAGGGAACGACCATATCCCGGAGGGGAAACCAGGTCCCTGAAAGGAGACCTAATTCACATGGAGAAAACAGAGGAAGACCAAAAGGTCTCATAAAAACAGCTAGACAGTACACAGTCAATGTGTAATAGCTGCGGCTGGTCACATTCTACAACCCATCCGCTGTAAGGCAGCTGAACACCCCAATAAACTACTAGCTGCTGAGGAGTAAGTTCAGAAGGACAATTCCCAGGGCCCCAAAATAAAAAAGGCCAAACCGCCCATCTCTGCGGCAAGAGGGCGCAAGCCCACTAACCGTCCACTACATGGGAAGAAGCTCTAGGGTCTGACAACCCCAGACACAAGAGAGAGAGACACAGCGGAACTCCACTGACCCAGTCATCCAAATTGAAGGCTGTAAGGACTGAGACAATCCTTCCTGCCTCATGGACCCACAGTTCCTCTAGAATGTTTAGTTGAACAAAGAGGATAATTTGAGCACTCAGCGCCTCTACCGGACCAGCCAAGCAGAGTGGTGCCACATGTCTGAACAGCTATCAGACAAAACTTAACCAAAACAGGACAAGCCTGCATCCAGGTCCTAATCATCAATCTGCATAAATCCTCCCTCAGAGGGGAAGAAGAAAAACCGTCAGGACATCCTATCGGATGAAAATAAAATACAAGGCAACCCATAGATTAACGCCCAAAAAGAAACAGGCCTACCGCAGGACCAGCCCAACGGAGCCCTGATCTCCCCAAAAAAACTGGGAAAAATCTCAATACATGGACAATCAGGAGATTACATCATCCCCACATGTCTAATGAGGTGCGCCATTCGAAGACCAGACTGAGTATTCCCGTATTCGGATAAGGATAGGGTCGTTCAATAAGTGGAAAAAAAACATGTATGAGTAACACGCGAAGGCACGCAATTTTGTAACGAAAGGCACAACACTCAGGGACAGTTGCACCCACAGGGAACTGTACAGTCCAAGGTGGAATACCCGGAACAGCAGGAGCAGGGAAGGGAAGGCACCACCCTGTCCTCAAACTCTATTCAATTTAGGAAATAAAGGTTCATCAGGCAATATGACCTCTGAAACCCCTGAATTCGCCAAAAACTTCCTTTAGAAGAAGCGCAAATTCCTAAAACTAAAGTCTGGTTCCTCCGCAGCTGGAGGTTGAGAGGCAGCAGACTCCGACCCAGAAAGTTCATACTCTGAAGTCTCAGAAAGAACCGCATCCTCGGATAACCCTATCAGTTGAATCCAAAAATTATTTGATGTACTCTGGGAAGGATTGCAGTATGTAACCCTTCGCTTGCGCTTAGCAGTGCGAGAAAAAGCCTTAAGGCCGCAGACAACGCCGTCTGAACTGCGCAGTAACGTCCGGAGGAAAAAAAAGGACCCCTCCAGATGGAGGATCCCCAATGCCATGGGAAAACTGCATGTGTATTGAGATAATGTAGGGTACGCACCTCACCGGACGACAACTCCTCAGAGGTGGACGGCTCCGTGGTATCAGACATGTGTGATATTATCACATTATCAAGGCATATGGAGCATAATTGAGAGGAGGAACTAGGGCCTCCTTACCATATAAACAGGAATTACTCATTAGGAATAGAGAGAGTGACCTCTAAAGTAACAGAATCCTCAATCGCTAGTGCAATAACCGGAGAACTAGAGAAATAAAACATCTTATTTTATTAAAAAAACAGCACCCTTATACCCCAATGGCTGGGGCACTCACCACCTCCTATGACCCAGACAGTACAGAGATTTATGATTCCTCTCTGATAGACACCCAGTCAGGAAAAAGGGAATGAATCACATGGTGCACAATGCAGGACCGTCCCTACTATGAGAAAGCGCGCCAAGCTTGTAAGCTGCATGGCTCTCAAAGTGAAACCTGTATATTCCATAACCGCCTATGAGCCCATAACATCTCACACATAAAGCAGCATAAAATCAAATAAACATATAAGATTATTATTGCCCCTAAGGAGAAATTAACCCTTGATTCTATACAGATAAAAGGAGTCACACTGTGACCCTGTCTTCTAGCGTTATCATACATGTATAAAATATGAAACGTTCTTACCAGAATCTACGCCGTGGAACAGGAACACGGCCCTTCAAGTGTGACAGATAGTAGCATCGCTCCTGACATGAACTTGAGAGAAGAAGCAATGTGTGAAACTCGTCAATGCCGAATGCCTATGGAGCTGTTAATATGAGTCGGGATGGTGTTGCAAATGGGAAGCTCCTCCTGCATCTCCGGACTCTAACATTCACCCAGGCCCTCAAGTCCATAAGAGACCAAACAAATTCTGACACTTCTCTGCCAACCTCCTGGGACGAAAGGCAAAGAATCCTGGGGGATGAGGGAAGTGGGAGGAGTATTTAAGCCTTTGGCTGGGGTGTCTTTGCCTCCTCCTGGTGGCCAGGTTATTATTTCCCAAAAGTATTGAATGCAGCTGTGGACTCTTTCCAATTAGGAAGAAAAGGAGCAAGGAAAACGATGGCACTACATGTGTTGTTGCCTAAAGAGCTATATGAATATTTTGTCCAGTACTAACGTATATTGGACTATATATGGATATAATGTAAGGCTGGTGCTGTACATGGGAAGAAACTAGTTGCAGGAGGAACCAGTGGAACACTGGAAAGGAATGTACCTACATAGCACTCAACAACACTTGTAAGGAGATCATCTGGAACACTTGTAAGTACAATAATAGCAGTGGAGAAAGGCTGTTTATAATATCATCCGGAATAGAGAGGTTAAAACTTCTCTTTTATTAGTTACAGAAAATAAAATGTGGTGTCGAACCATCCTGTACATCTCAATCATGGCATAGCAGTATTATCAGTTGTAGTAGTATTGGTATTAGAAAAATACTAATATTGTAATGTCCAATACTGGAGTGTATAGGCTATTGTGAGTTTTATTCCCAGGGTTGGGAGGTATGCTAGCCACAATACTGTGCTCACGTGAGGTGGTACACACACACTCCTGGGTCACACAGAGTTAATAAATTATTCTATATAAGAGTACATGGTCACAATCTAATATTATATGTGTTGGTAACTACTAGATGTAAGTGAAGACCCTGAATATAGGGGAAATAACTATTGCATTTTTAAATGTGGAGAATATTGACCAAGAGTACGATACATGAGGCTGTTAGTGTTAATAGCCTGTATTAAACTAGCACGAGAAATTTTTATCAAATATGTTGTTACTTAGTATAATAGTGGGCCTATATAAGTGTATTCGTAATTATCAGGTATGTGTACCACTGAAAATGAGAGAGTTAAATGATCTTAGCATATTACTTTCAACACATATCATGTGGCAGGATTCCCTATTTCGGCATTAATAATGAACGTTACTGAAAGCAGTATAACAGGGATCTCCCAATGTGCGTGTAACCGAGTATGTGTTACATATGAAACTGAATGCTATACTGTTCCCAAATGGACACAGAACGTAATAATATGGATAGTTATTTGTAACAATATATAGCACTTGGAAAATAAGTGAGGGAGAGCACAGCTAGTAACAATAATGTTAATATCTGAGATAGGGATGATTATTATGTGGCATAACCTCAGTTCTATATCTCATAGCTAGTCAGATAGACAGTGAGGGAAGGATCCCAGGATGGGAAATTGTCCTTATTTATAATTACACACAGACTGAGATAATAGGCTGCTCCCTGTTAGACAGCGACACCAATTGTCTGCTGGCATTATATTACTAATGGTGAAAATGGTTAATTATTCGTAAATATGGTTAGCTATACACTCTCCCACGATACTTCAATCATCTGGATGGTTAAGTTATCTCTACGGCGACACCATTAGTCTGCCAATATCAGATTACCTTTAACGCTTACAGCAAAATATTCAGGATGGTCTACAACTGTATTACTACTGGTGAAAACGGTTAAAGGGACACTAAACCCAAATTTTTTCTTCCGTGATTCAGATAGAGCATGCAATTTAAGCCACTTTCTAATTTACTCCTATTATCATTTTTTCTTCGTTCTCTTGCTATCTTTATTTGAAAAAGAAGGTATTTAAATTAACCTCTTAACGACACATGTCGTACAGGGTACGTCGCACACAACCTGGTCTTAAAAGACCAGCGACGTACCCTGTACGACATTAGGGGTTTAAAGCGGCCGGAAGCGATCCTGCTCACTTCCAGCCACTTTCCGGTTATTGCAGGATGCCTCGATATCGAGGCATCCTGCAATAACACCCCTGGGCCATCCGATGCAGAGAGAGCCACTCTGTGGCCCTCTCTGCACCGGACATCGATGGCCGGTATCGTTGGTGGGTGGGCGGCCGGCCATCGATGGGCCGGGTAATGTAGAGGGGGGCGGGATCGGGGGCGTGACCGATATGGGCGCGCGCATGCACGGGGGGCGGCGGGCGTGCACGGGGCGGGAGCGGGTGGGAACCGCTGCACTACAGAAAAGTTTTGTTTATATTAGTGGGAGAAAGGGGTATTTTATTGTTTTAAAACAAACAATCCAAGGTATCTAGGAGGGGGTGGGGGGTTGGTCTTTGGTGGGGGGGAGCTACACTACAGAAAATGGGAAAAAAATTTAAAAAAAAAACAATAATTTTATTCTAAACTGGGTACTGGCAGACAGCTGCCAGTACCCAAGATGGCGCCCATCAAGGCAGAGGGGGAGGGTTAGAGAGCTGTTTGGTGGGGGATCAGTCAGGTTGGGGGCTAAGGGGGGGTCCTACACATCAGCATATGTAAATATGCTTTTAAAAAAAAAGCCTAAATATACCTTTTATTTTAGTTGCTGCCAGTACTAAAGATGGCGGGGACAATTGTGGGGTGGGGGAGGGAAGAGAGCTGTTTGGGAGGGATCAGGGGGTCTGATGTTTCAGGTGGGAGGCTGAGCTCTACACTAAAGCTAAAATTAACCCTGCAAGCTCCCTACAAGCTACCTAATTAACCCCTTCACTGCTAGCCATAATGCACGTGTGATGCGCAGCGGCATTTAGCGGCCTTCTAAGTACCAAAAAGCAACGCCAAAGCCATATATGTCTGCTATTTCTGAACAAAGGGGATCCCAGAGAAGCATTTACAACCATTTGTGCCATAATTGCACGAGCTGTTTGTAAATGATTTCAGTGAGAAACCTAAAATTGTGAAAAATTTTAAGTTTTTTTTAATTTGATCGCATTTGGCGGTGAAATGGTAGCATGAAATATACCAAAATGTGCCTAGATCAATACTTGGGGTTGTCTACTACACTACACTAAAGCTAAAATTACCCCAAAAAGCTCCCTACATGCTCCCTGATTAACCTCTTCACTGCTGGGCATAATACACGTGTGGTGCACAGTGGCATTTAGCGGCCTTCTAATTACCAAAAAGCAACGCCAAAGCCATATATGTCTGCTATTTCTGAACAAAGGGGATCCCAGAGAAAAATTTACAACCATTTATGCCATAATTGCAAAAGCTGTTTCTAAATAATTTCAGTGAGAAACCGAAAGTTTGGGAAAAAAATTGTGAAAAAGTGAACGATTTTTTGTATTTGATCGCATATGGCGGTGAAATGGTGGCATGAAATATACCAAAATTGGCCTAGATCAATACTTTGGGATGTCTACTAAAAAAAAATATATACATGTCAATGGATATTCAGGGATTCCTGAAAGATATCAGTGTTCCAATGTAACTAGCGCTAATTTTGAAAAAAAAAATGAAAAAAAATGGTTTGGAAATAGCAAAGTGCTACTTGTATTTATGGCCCTATAACTTGCAAAAAAAGCAAAGAACATGTAAACATTGGGTATTTCTAAACTCAGGACAAAATTTAGAAACTATTTAGCATGGGTGTTTTTTGGTGGTTGTAGATGTGTAACAGATTTTGGGGGTCAAAGTTAGAAAAAGTGTGTTTTTTTCCATTTTTTCCTCATATTTTATAATGTTTTTTATAGTAAATTATAAGATATGATGAAAATAATGGTATCTTTAGAAAGTCCATTTAGTGGCGAGAAAAAACGGTATATAATATGTGTGGGTACAGTAAATGAGTAAGAGGAAAATTACAGCTAAACATAAACACCGCAGAAATGTAAAAATAGCCCTGGTCTTTAAGGGAAAGAAATTGAAAAAAGGCCTTGGTCCTTAAGGGGTTAAGGAGCCAGACAGTTTTTTGTTCAGAACCCTGGACAGCATGTATCCACCAATCAGCAAGAACAACCCAGGTTGTGAACCAAAAATGGTCCGGCTTCTAAACTTACATTTTTGCTTTTCAAATAAAGATAGCAAGAGAATGAAGAAAAATTGATAATAGGAGTAAATTAGAACGTTGCTTAAAATTGCATACTCTATCTGAATCATAACTATCAAAGTAATTGTAATAGGGTATACAATTGTATATAGTTTGCTCTCATCTGTGTTTACATTCAAAGACTCTGCCCTTTAAAGGTCAAAATAGGATACTTAAATTATAAATTTCAAACATTCATACTATAGTCTTTATTTAGAAAACGTGCTAAAAAGAAGAGAAAAAAACACCACACATACGATAGCTTGAGCTAACATTAAAAACACTGAATCCAGTTGTTGAGTCAAATTCCCATAAAAATGTTTGAACTCAAATTAAATAATTTCGGATATCAAAAGTCTCCAGCAGCAAAGTCAATATAAGTTACGCCCTTACAATCCGAGGGCTAATATTATTTTTACCTTTACTTTAATAAATATTTGCTGCAGAGCTTATGGTAAAGAGAGTTCAACAATTAACTAATATTCAACATGGATTAGCAAATTAAAAAATAGAGAGACAAATCTTCTCCAAGAGGACCCCTGACGCGCGTTTCACAAAAAACGCTTCCTCAGAGGGGGTGCGGGCCGCCGCTATTGTCGGATATTTATGCGTCTGTAAACCCCTCCTTGTAATTGGATTGGAACACAACATACCTAATGGAAGAAATGTTACTGGTTGTTTAGCTTGTCACTCAGTAGATTCAGCTAATTAAATAGGCTATCCTGAGATTATTTGCTGTTCGTCATAGTTGATGTCATCCAGGGGTGGATACCTATTGGATGACGTGTGATTCATTCATTTTATTGGATGATCATGTTTACTAGCTGTCAGACATAGTATCAATCCAAATAGAGCCGCTACTTTATTATATTATAGTTCAGTAGTCGAAATATTAATTCGCCATTTAAATAAGGGTGATATATATCCCACAGATATTACTTGTATTTGTTGACATTGGATTTACTGGTTATTATTATCAGTGACAAAACATTTCCGTGATTATGCCATACATCTAAGATAGAAAGAATAGGTATAGATGGTATACATTATTGCAGCCGATAGAATTGGTGTATAGATTGTCCATACATCTATAATTCGTGGATTTTAAAATGCTATAATTGCTGAGTATTATTTAGGTATACACCTCCTTATTATAAATTGCGCTCCAATTTATTCTCTGCCCGAGATATTAAGCACATAATGACATGGTAAATTATTGATAACAGAAGTTGCTTAAAATTACATTCTCTATCTGAATCATGAAAGATAAAATTTGGGTTCAGTGTCCCTTTAATTATTCGTAAATATGGTTAGCTATACACTCTCCCAGGATACTACAACCAACTGTATAAGTTTTCACTACGGCAACACCATTAGTCTGCCAATATCAGATTACCATTAACGTTTACAGCAAAATATTCAGGATGGACTACAACTGCTAGTTAAAATTGAATTGGAGAGAGACTGCTACGTCCCTACTCCCCCTAACATGTTTTGCACTACGGCTTTCTCAAAGGTGTGGCGGTCGCCTCTTCTCCGGACTTTTATAGGCTGAAATGAGTTTCTTTCAGGCTATGATGCCGAATATCAATTGGCTTGGGAGCGTGCTGGCTCAGGATAGGTCAATTATGTGAAACGGATAATACAAATGGTGATTCACTGATTTTTTTGTATCATCTGTTTTGCATAATTGACACTACTATTTAATTTGTTGGTGACTTTCATCCACTGTTCGCTTTTGAACCTTATTTTGAAACCTTGGTTTTCCCGTATCATACACCTTGGCACACACTCACCACATTCACTTATTATATCAGCATTCCAGATGGATTATGGCAATCCAATCCTGGACATTGCAGAACGAAACTTATTACTAGTTGAATTTCATTTCTCACCCCTCCTATGCGTTGCCACTTAATCCTCTGCGTTGCCACTTAATCCACCCTCGCACGCACATTCCACTACTGTCACATTGGTCTGTCTCCTTGCATTATTGTTTCTATATGGTACTATATTATCATCAATTCCCTTATTCACTGAATATTTGTATTATTAACAATCCACACTACTTCTAACCCGAAATGACCGTTTATTTAGACTCATTCTGGGTTCACATATCCCCTCATACTCACTTGCCACATGTACCTAAAATATCCTATTCTATTATGGTAATCTAATCCTGGGCATGCCCTGTAAAACATCATGCAGGAGTGTTCTATGTATTGTGCTGTTTACATTCACGTTGGTATAACCTGACCAGTAGGGAATCTTTTCTTGCTCAATTGATCAATAACATCCATCCTTATTTGTAGAAGGCGATCACCACTTTGATCTCCCTCTAACTACATCGTAAAAATATACCTGTTTACATAACTATGGTAACTAGGGAACCTACTATCGCCCTGTGTAAACCCTGAGCGCAATAGGACAATCACGCCCCCTTAACTGACCTATCCTGAGCCAGCACGCTCCCAAGCCAATTGAGTTTCTTTCAGGCTATGTTGCCGAATATCATTTCAGCCTATAAAAGTCCGGAGAAGAGGCGGCCGCCCCACATTTGAGAAAGCCGTAGTGGGAAACATGTTAGGGGGAGTAGGGACGTAGCAGTTTCTCTCCAATTCTATTTTAACTAGCAGTTGTAGACCATCCTGAATATTTTGCTATAAGCGTTAAAGGTAATCTGATATTGGCAGACTAATGGTGTCGCCGTAGAGATAACTTAACCATCCAGATGATTGAAGTATCGTGGGAGAGTGTATAGCTAACCATATTTACGAATAATTAACCATTTTCACCATTAGTAATATAATGCCAGCAGACAATTGGTGTCGCTGTCTAACAGGGAGCAGCCTATTATCTCAGTCTGTGTGTAATTATAAATAAGGACAATTTCCCATCCTGGGATCCTTCCCTCACTGTCTATCTGACTAGCTATGAGATATAGAACTGAGGTTATGCCACATAATAATCATCCCTATCTCAGATATTAACATTATTGTTACTAGCTGTGCTCTCCCTCACTTATTTTCCAAGTGCTATATATTGTTACAAATAACTATCCATATTATTACGTTCTGTGTCCATTTGGGAACAGTATAGCATTCAGTTTCATATGTAACACATACTCGGTTACACGCACATTGGGAGATCCCTGTTATACTGCTTTCAGTAACGTTCATTATTAATGCCGAAATAGGGAATCCTGACACATGATATGTGTTGAAAGTAATATGCTAAGATCATTTAACTCTCTCATTTTCAGTGGTACACATACCTGATAATTACGAATACACTTATATAGGCCCACTATTATACTAAGTGACAACATATTTTATAAAAATTTCTTGTGCTAGTTTAATACAGGCTATTAACACTAACAGCCTCATGTATCGTACTCTTGGTCAATATTCTCCACATTTAAAAATGCAATAGTTATTTCCCCTATATTCAGGGTCTTCACTTACATCTAGTAGTTACCAACACATATAATATTAGAATGTGACCATGTACTCTTATATAGAATAATTTATTAACTCTGTGTGACCCAGGAGTGTGTGTGTACCACCTCACGTGAGCACAGTATTGTGGCTAGCACGCCTCCCAACCCTGGGAATAAAACTCACACTGTGTTTTTATGTTTAAACCACATTTTATTTTCTGTAACTAATAAAAGTTAAGGTAATGTGACTACTGCTACAGAATGGGCAGCATCAATTTCCACTTACACCCAGCAGTGCTCTGCAGCTCCTGAGTGGTACTTTATCTATGTGTTTAACCCTGTTGCAGTGGTTAAACTCAGAGTTGGGACCTTGCTAGAACTTCAAAAATTAGACCATGTCATTTTTTCATTATTATGTCCCTTTTAAGGAGGCTGTAATTTATCCGCCATGGGGGGTAAACACATAGCTAAATTCTTGTTCAGTAGCCACAACACATTGCAGCTCCCAAACAAAAAACAAATATACGCAAGTAGCAGTCAATCACTGGCCATACCGTGCTCTAGCAATACAGTGTGGTGCCGCTCCTGAGTGTAATTATCTCTTTAGGAAGAGACATTTAATGTTAAAATAAAATGCTCATATAATTTAGAGTATTTTACATTTGCTTTAGACTGTCCCTTTAAAAGGTGCCCCTTTAAATCTTTCAGCACTCTATATCTCATTATAGAATCTACCACTGCCCACATTAGTGTGATATAAACTGCAATATATCACACAACAAAGAAAAGAGGTGCCGTATGTGTGAATCAATAACCAGCTGGGTATAAGAACATGGAAGACACAGGGTACTCACATAGTATAAAGGCACCCACTTGTGCCAATAGAGGCGGACTGGTTTTTGGCAGCAGACCAGCTAGCTGAACCAGGGCAATATACTGGATACGCCGGTGCAGTAAACCCCAGATGGATGGCTGGGTTCAGGTGATGCTTCACTCCCAAGGATAACGACCAGGGAGATATAGGGGAGGCTATACCAAAACCTCCCAAGGTAGCATAGTGGAATATGCACACAGCAATAAGAGCTATTGTATGAAACTCCAAACTTGTTTAATAAAAAAATAAAAACAAATTTAAAAACAGCTCATGCTAAAATAGTGCACAATTAAAACAATACAACGCGTTTCACGGTATCTTCCGTTTCATCAGGCATGAAAACATGGTATAAATGTACCCCTTATATAGGACTACGCTACCCAAACACAGTATACATCGACCCTCCCCCGGACAATTAGTGTAAAGACCAATCAGAGCAACCTTTGTCTCAATATATAGTTGTCACACCTGTTTATTTTTGGATCTACTTAATACTTATATCAGCACCATGTTAGTGCATTCCCAAAATACAGACAAAGATAAACTAGTTGTTCCAAAGATCCAAACTGACTGCTCCAATAACACAATAGCAAACATATTGGCCATCAATTGTAACAATCAATACTATAGTTTTCAGTTGTGAAAACAATGTAATCTAAATGCTTTGCATACCTGCGTTATTGTGTTTAACCAAACGTCTTATATGGAAAATCAAATATTGAGAACTTTAGAGTTGGCGTGTTTATGTGAATCCCCAAAGGACACGTTGTATAAAAATAAATGATTGTTACTTTACTGGTCTAAGGGCCTGATTGGACCGCTAGTGTGGAAGCCGCTACCAATCCCCATGAGAGCTCAAAGGAACCACCCTCCTGCGTCACCTGTTCGTGACAAATGACTAATGGGTTGCAGACTAAAGTATTGTTCTGATTGACAGGGAGCGCTAAACCACACAAATGATATGTAAACAGGAGAACCAATCAAAGGTAAAGACAGGGAAAACTCCCATATGTAACGCAAAGTATGCTAGGCAGGAGGAATAAGCTGTTAATGTGACAACTACAAAGTAACCATGGTAATAGCTAAGCCGTGAATGGCTGAATATGATAAAATCAAACTTCTAGATATAATAAATACTAATACCTCTGTGAAAAAGTTACCTAATCAATGTATGGTGAATAAATAGACCATGGGAATAACCACGATATGAAGCTAACTGCGATTAGTAGGTATACAAATATATATGTCCGTGAGATAATAAATAGTGTGACTATTAAAGTGATCATAGTGTAATAAAAGTCATGCATATATGTCAAGTCAAAATCTTTGAAACACAGTGTACCTAGACATATTTGTCAAGAACATATTATTATTATTGGTTATTTGTAGAGCGCCAACAGATTCCGCAGCGCTATAAACAAAGGGGGAGTACAACAAAACAAATATAGGGATCAAATGGGTAGAGGGCCCTGCCAAGAGTCGCACTGTTGTAGTCAGCTCTTAAGAAGGTGAACATACCCCGGGAATTTGTAATTTAACTATCACTCCCCTAGAAAGTATCCCTTTTAGTCGTTTGTCAAATAGGTTCACCAGACTTAGACAAAGAGAGACTTTCTGGATCTACAAATTCTATACATTGTTTCCGTCTGGTCTCAATGAAGTTATAGATTCAGCAGGATTTGTTTAATTAGGTTGTTGAGTATTGGTACATGATAATAGGTTTGCACCAATTCTGTGGGTATTCTTATGTTAATTATTCTAGATTATCTGACAGACTTGTAAACCAGAGTCACATGGTATTGTTGTCACACATCCTAATTCGGCAGACTACGTCATTCTTACTGTTTCATTTTTATTGCTATTTTTAAACAACTAATATTATTATCAGGGTACATCCAGGAGATCACCACATTCTTTTATTTATATTATCAAGTGGAGAGTGTAATGGCTAACATACTAGACTGTGTCACTGATGGTTAGGCAGTCAGTTTAGCCTTGGTATAGGACCACATTTATTTTTGGAATAAGTATAGGTTATCTGTAATTGTACTTATATTGTATTCCATTTACCACTAGTAATATTGTTATTATATATTTCTTGTTTGTTATTTACAACAGTTTATAGTCCTCTGGTAGCAAATTTTCAAGTATTCTTTACACTTGCACGTGTTATATCTATCTATTATTTTAGCTGTAACACCCTGACACTTGTACCATATGTAATCGTTGCATAGTTAGTAATAGAACTCACCCCAATCACATTGGTACACTCAATCATTCCATTAGGGTGCTTACATTAGTTAGTTACCCTTATTTGGTTGCTTTATAATCTAGTCCACGCTAATTAACATCCCACTATAGATCAAATTGTTGTTTTAATTATAGCACCCTAATTTGGGTCCCTTGCCCTTTTGACACTGCTGCAATCTTAGAGGGTTACCAATGCACATGCTAACATAACCACAATTAGATTTTATCCACTATATGGTTAGACAATGAGGTAACACCTACACTTGTCCATATGCATGACTTTTATTACACTATGATCACTTTAATAGTCACACTATTTATTATCTCACGGACATATATATTTGTATACCTACTAATCGCAGTTAGCTTCATATCGTGGTTATTCCCATGGTCTATTTATTCACCATACATTGATTAGGTAACTTTTTCACGGAGGTATTAGTATTTATTATATCTATAAGTTTGATTTTATCACATTCAGCCATTCACGGATTAGCTATTACCATGGTTACTTTGTAGTTGTCACATTAACAGCTTATTCCTCCTGCCTAGCATACTTTGCGTTACATATGGGAGTTTTCCCTGTCTTTACCTTTGATTGGTTCTCCTGTTTACATATCATTTGTGTGGTTTAGCGCTCCCCATCAATCAGAACAATACTTTAGTCTGCAACCCATTAGTCATTTGACACGAACAGGTGACGCAGGAGGGTGGTTCCTTTGAGCTCTCATGGGGATTGGTAGCGGCTTCCACACTAACGGTCCAATCAGGCCCTTAGACCAGTGAAGTAACAATCATTTGTTTTTATACAACGTGTCCTTTGGGGATTCACATAAACACGCCAACTCTAAAGTTCTCAATATTTGATTTTCCATATAAGACGTTTGGTTAAACACAATAACGCAGGTATGCAAAGCATTTAGATTACATTGTATTCACAACTGAAAAATATAGTATTGATTGTTACAATTGATGGCCAATATGTTTGCTATTGTGTTATTGGAGCAGTCAGTTTGGATCTTTGGAACAACTAGTTTATCTTTGTCTGTATTTTGGGAATGCACTACCATGGTGCTGATATAAGTATTAAGTAGATCCAAAAATAAACAGGTGTGACAACTATAAACTAATGAGACAAAGGGTGCTCTGATTGGTCTTTACACTAATTGTCAGGGGGAGGGTCGATGTATACTGTGTTTGGGTAGCGTAGCCCTATATAAGGGGTACATTTATACCATGTTTTCATGCCTGATGAAACGGTAGATACCGTGAAACGCGTTGTATTGTTTTAATTGTGCACTATTTTAGCATGAGCTGTTTTTAAATTTGTTTTTATTGTTTTATTAAACAAGTTTGGAGTTTCATACAATAGCTCTTATTGCTGTGTGCATATTCCACTATGCTACCTTGGGAGGTTTTGGTATAGCCTCCCCTATATCTCCCTGGTCGTTATCCTTGGGAGTGAAGCATCACCTGAACCCAGCCATCCATCTGGGGTTTACTGCACCGGCGTATCCAGTATATTGCCCTGGTTCAGCTAGCTGGTCTGCTGCCAAAAACCAGTCCGCCTCTATTGGCACAAGTGGGTGCCTTTATACTATGTGAGTACCCTGTGTCTTCCATGTTCTTATACCCTGCTGGTTATTGATTCACACATACGGCACCTCTTTTCTTTGTTACATCCAGAACTGCCTACCTATGGTGAAGCTAGAGTGCTGTCTCATCTGAACGGATGTTATACAAGTTTTCATCATCACTAAAGAACCATACCACACCAATAGGACTCTTTTTGGGACTGGTTGATTTTATTGACACACCAGCTGATTGGTTTTGTATGAGTAACTGGTCCATGAGAGATATATAGCCTTATTGTTATTACTTTACACTTATGTTTTTTGTGTGTATTTTATACCTCTGAGAGTCTGCATATCCATTTAAGAATCCTTCTTATTGTTTATAGCGCCTCCTATAGGGACCTTAGACCCCTTTTCTAATATATCACACAAGATAGACTAATCAATATAGTTGTGCAGTTTTAGTTTTGGTTAAATTCTGCTTTTAAAAATGCTGTGTTTGGTGACATTTGGCTAAGATTTTGCAGCTTCCTTACTACAAAACCCTGAAAATCTATTAAATGATTTTTTGTTATAAATCTTTTTAATGTATAGAGAAATGTAGCAAAATGTTTAGTCAAGGCTACAGCCAAAACTCCTGCGCCAATCTTCATGAAGTGTGTCAGAAATGTGGATCTTTTGCAGTAGAGAATTCGGGGGGGGGGGGGTGGAATATTTGCTTTTGGGTCCAGATATATAGAGCAAAAAGTCACAGTGACTTGAACTAATTATTACTTGATCAACGTATATAATCGGTCTTCTTTGGGTAAGTACCAAGCATTTGATTTGTTTATTGTTTAGAGCATATTGTTCCCTACTTCAGCGACTTTGTGAGTGATGAACAAAAAAATGTTTTAGTTAACTATTGTAGCGGACGGGATATTCATTTGTCTTTTCTCCTATTTATCTACTCCTGATGATTGTTTGTTCTATTTCCCAGTTGTAAAACAGCAGTCTCACTCACTACTAAGTTAAAGGGATACTGAACCCAAATTTTTTCTTTTGTGATTCAGATAGAGCATGCAATTTTAACCCCTTAACAACCGACGACGTGCAGGGTACGTCATCCAAAAAATACCCTTAACGACCGAGGACGTACCCTGTACGTCGTCGGTCTGGGAAAGCGGTGGAAGCTATCCTGATCGCTTCCAGTCGCTTTCCGGTTATTGCAGTGATGCCTCGCTATCGAGGCATCCTGCAATAACTCTCCTTGAAGTTTGGAAATAGCAAAGTGCTACTTGTACTTATTGCCCTATAATTTGCAAAAAAAGCAAAGAACGTGTAAACATTGGGTATTTCTAAACTCAGGACAAAATTTAGAAACTATTTAGCATGGGTGTTTTTTGGTGGTTGTAGATGTGTAACAGATATTGGGGGGGAGGTCAAAGTTAGAAAAAGTGTTTTTTTCCATTTTTTCCTCATTTTGTAATTTTTTTTTATAGCAAATTTTAAGATATGATGAAAATAATGGTAATTTTTAGAAAGTCCATTTAATGGCGAGAAAAACGGTATATAATATGTGTGGGTACAGTAAATGAGTAAGAGGAAATAAAAACACCGCAAAAATGTAAAAATAGCCTTGGTCCCAAACGGACAGAAAATGGAAAAGTGCTATGGTCATTAAGGGGTTAAGCAACTTTCTAATTTACTCCTATTATCAATGTTTCTTCATTCTCTTGATATCTTTATTTGAAAAAGAAAACATCTAAGCAATTTTTGGTTCAGGATACTGGACAGCACTTGTTTGTTGGTGGGTGAATTTATACACTAATCAGCAAGAACAACCAAGTTTGTTCACCAAAAATGGGCCGGCATCTAATCTTACATTTCAAATAATGATACCACGAGAATGAAGAAAATTTGATAATAGGAGTAAATTAGAAAGTTGCTTAAAATTGCATGCTCTATCTGAATCACGAAAGAAAACATCTGGGTTCAGTGTCCCTTTAAGGACACACTTAAAGGGATAGTCTAGTCAAAATTAAACTTTCTTTCCTAAGACATGGAGAGTCCACAACATCATTCCAATTACTAGTGGGATATTCACTCCTGGCCAGCAGGAGGAGGCAAAGAGCACCCCAGCAAAGCTGTTAAGTGTCACTTCCCTTACCCATAAGCCCCAGTCATTCTCTTTGCCTCTGTCAATGGAGGACGTGAAGTTTGGTGTCTGAAGATTTTTTCGGGTACTTTTCCCTGCAAGCTAGGATTGGGGTTTAGCTGTGTCTACATAAATCTCTTGAGTAAGAGTAGTGGTGGCTTTTAAGCAGTTAGAAAGTAGTGAGGTGGTCCTTGCTTTGTTTTCTAACATATTTGCTGCCGTTGGTATAGAAAGCCAGAGTTGATTTACTCTGTTCTCTCTTTTTCTACAGGTCTCTGATAGAAGTATTTGTCCTTTCACACCTTGTGAGCTATCTTCCTGCCCCACAGCTGGATTTGCAGGTAAGTGCTTTTGCCTCCTAGGTAATGGAGACTTGCACTATATATCTCTGCATTGAATTTATGGGACATATATAAATCCTTTAAAGAGGGTTTGTTTCTGGGCAGTGTGCAGGCACTTTTTATGTATGTGGAGACTAAGGGGTTAATATTTTCCCTTGCTGTTACGGGATGACAACTCTGAGGCTCAAGAGGTTTTTTTTTTTATTTAACTGAGGAAATAGAACAAATTAACACTAGAAAGTGAAAATTGAACCAAGACTTGCACGCTTTAAAGTTATTGCGCAGTTCTTTTTGTGCTGGTCATGTGACTGTTGGCTCTTCCGCTTAAGACTCTGAGCGGAGCAGTACTGATGCGAGTGTTTTCCCTGTGATGTGGAAGGTGACTCGTTTGCCGCTTTATACAAAGTATTGCTGATATTTGGTGAAGGTCAGGTAGGGCACCTCACACTGTCTGAGGTGTAGAGGTGCAATATTTGGCGCTCTAAAGCTAAAGTCTGTTTTCATTCCTTTAATTAGGGGAAAGTACTCAGCTATGGACACTGAACAGGAGGCTGTTCCTTTTGAAAAATGTTTATTATGCTAAGAGGCCCAAAATGTTTTGCCTATGCAATTTTGCTCCTCATGTTTAGATAGAACATTAAAATGTAAAGATAAATTACTACCTTTTGAGCCTATTGTCTCTCAGAATAATGTTGTTCAGGATATGCCACAGCTTTCTCCTCAAACGTCCCAAGCATCTATAGCGTCACATACAGTGCCCTGCGGTTCCTCTCAGCCTCCTGGAGGCATGTTTTTTGCCTGTAGATTTCACTGCACAGATATCTTCTGCGGTGTCTGCGGCTTTATCTGCTTTTCCCATGCTGGGGAAGCGCAAGAGGAAATCAAAGCATATTTCTGATAATAAAATATCTGTCCCATCTGCTGCCATGAAGGTTGACCTCCCCCATAAGTCGGATGAGGAGGATACCTTGTTAGCTTCTGAGGGTGAAATCTCAGATTCTGACAGTATTGACAGTTTGTGGTTCCTAAAAAAGAGGGAACTTTTTGTCCTATTTTAGACCTAAAGTGTCTCAACTGTCTAGCATACCCGTTTCCTCTGCAACTTGGTCGTCTCTGCATACTTTTTCCAAATTTGATACTTTTGCCTCGGCTGAGGCTTCTTTTGGGAGAAACGTTCTTCAAGCGGTGGTGCCTTCTGTTTAGGTTACCTGTCTTGTTATCCCTCCCTTATCATCTGTGTCCTCTAGCTTGGGTATTGGTTTCCATTAATAATTGGAATGACGTTGTGGACTCTCCATGTCTTAGGAAATAAAATAAAATGTCTTCTTACCTGACTGGCAGGGAGCTTTGAGTCATAGCGTTACCAATCTTTAAGTTTGCTCATTTAATCATACATTTGTTTTACTCCCTCTTTATATTTTGTGTGTATACCTTTTATGAATCTTTGGATTACATTTTTCCTTTTTGCTTGGAGCTTGCTGGATTACTGTTTTTTCTTTTGGATTACCTGATAAATGTCTTTCTTTCCGGACATGGAGAGTCCACAACCCCACCCTTAAGATTAGATAGTATTTTTTTTACTAAACCTCAGGCACCTCTACACCTTTGTGTTATTTTCTTTTTCCATTTCCCTTTGGCTGAATGACTGGGGGTTATGGGTAAGGGAAGTGACACTTAACAGCTTTGCTGGGGTGCTCTTTGCCTCCTCCTGCTTGCCAGGAGTGAATATCCCACTAGTAATTGGAATGACGTTGTGGACTCTCTATGTCTGGAAAGAAATTTATCAAGTAAGCATAAATTTATTTTCATGATTCAGATAGAGCATTCAATGTAAAGCAACCATTCACACCTACATGCCGACAACAATAGCCAGAAAAAAACAATATTCCCTCCCTCACTTGACAGATCCGTATTCGCAGCTTTATTTAAAGTCCGTAATACAACAATAGTTTCATCTCAGGTCGCTTTATCCGTCACAGACCCGGCAAGTCAGTGCTTTGGTTTCACGAGGAAGAGATCTCAGGCGTCTTTACGTTTTGCTTTTCCCACTGGATCTACCAATATGGTGATTCCCCAGGCTGCTATTGCTGAGGAAAAAGAAATAGAGTCACCCATACAGCTATACACACAGTGAAGATAAAAACCGTTCTAGTTAAGGATATCGCCCTTGTGCCGTACAGGGAAATAATAATATATCACCGTATAACTCTCATGAAACCGTAGTATATCCTATGCTGCAAATTGATTGGCCCAGCTATTTATATTCAGCAGTGATTGCGTAAAGCAGCGCAAAAAACAACAACATTTTTAGTGTTTCGTTATCGGCCAAAATCAGGGGGGGATAAAATAAGTAGCACACAACAACATCAAAAACTTAGCAAAAAATATTAAAATCAAGAGTAGGGAGAATTGTATGCGTTTCACCTGACAGATCACAATAAAGGGACATGAAACCCAAATGTTTTCTATCATGATTCAGATAGAGATTACAATTTTAAACAACTGCCTAATTTACTCCTATTATATAATTTGCTTCAATCTTTAAATATCCTTTATTAAAGAAATAGCAATGCACATGGGTGAGCCAATCACATGAGGCATAAATGCGCAGCCACCAATCAGCAGCTACTGTGCTTATTTAGATACACTTTTCATCAAGGGATATCAAGAGAATGAAGCAAATTAGATCATCAAAGTAAATTGAAACGTTGTTTAAAATTGCTGCTGAATCATTAAAGAAAAAAATGTGGGTTTCATGTCCCTTTAATAATAACTCAAGAAACAGACTTACTGTACAACTAAGGGAGAAACGTAGTTAGCGCTAATACGTAATACACCTATCTGCCAATTAATGACAGTAACTGTGTAATATCCACTCATGATTCCCTAGAAAGGCTGGAGCACAGACTCAGTACGTGTGTATGCTGCAGCATTATATACTACACAGTGATTACTTAGCACAGTGCACAAAACATTTTGGTTAATTAGTTTTGATCTTTTTAAATTATTTACATTCATTTTGGTCAATTAGTTTTTTTCCTACTAAAACATTTACATTCATTGTGGGAAATTAGTTCTGCCCGTTAAATTAAAGCTATTAAGGGGTTAATTAGTTCTGCCCCTATTAGATCACATTAATTTGGGGTTAATTAGTTCTGCCCCTATTAAATTAAATCACATTAATTCTGGATTAATTAGTTCTGCCCCTATTAAATCCCATGAATTTGGGGTTTAATTAGTTCTGCCCCTATTAAATCCCATTAATTTGGGGTTAATTAGTTCTGCCCCTATTAAATTAAATCCCATTAATTTGGGGTTAATTAGTTCTGCCCCTATTAAATTAAATCCCATTAATTTGGGGTTAATTAGTTCTGCCCCTATTACAGGAAATCCCATTAATTTGGGGTAAATTAGTTCTGCCCTATTAAATTAAATCCCATTAATTCAGGGTTAATTAATTATGCCCATATTAAATTAAATCCCATTAATTTGGGGTAAATTAGTTCTGCCCCTATTAATATAAATCCCATGAATTTGAGGGTTAATTAGTTATGCCCCTATTAAATTAAATCACATTCATTTGGGGTTAATTAGTTCTGCCCCTATTAAATTAAATCACATTATTTGGGGTTAATTAGTTCTGCCCCTATTAAACTAAATCACATTAATTTGGGGCTAATTACTTTTGTCCCTATAAAATTAAAGTATTTGCTAATTCTGTGAATCTAACATTATAACTCTGCCCTTTCCTCTGATTGGTTCCCCGTGGCTTGTTAACTCCCTCCCCTCCCTCTCATTGGTCAAACTCAGCCTTACACAAAGCAAACACGATTTGTGCCACGGTCCCCATGCTGGTCGGGCCGCCTCTCTGCACACCTTTCCGAGCCGCCATGTACACGTAACCGCCGGCACCTATAAGCCCGGAACCGCACAGTACCCGACAGCTCCAGCAGTTACCGAACATCGGGGTACGAGCAGGCGCGGTCACAGGCTCCGTAGAGGACATGTCTGCTACACCGGAAGTGGTGCACCGGAAGTGTAATATATGACCTCTCTGGCGGATGTAGACGTCATATTCTTGTAAAATGTCTAATGTAAAATAAAATAGGATTCTGCAATAGATATTTCTTGTTACCTGCGTCATATAGAAAATAATGTTGTCCTAATATCAACATATATTTGTATTTATATCTGAAGAAATAAAGAGTGAAAAGAGCATTTATCATTAGTATAACAGAAGGGGAATATATTTGTATTTATATCTGAAGAAATAAAGAGTGAAAAGAGCATTTATCATTAGTATAACAGAAGGGGAATATATTTGTATTTATATCTGAAGAAATAAAGAGTGAAAAGAGCATTTATCATTAGTATAACAGAAGCATAGTTGACAACATTTGAAAAAAATTTCCAGGGACACTTTGCAGCTATCAATTACTGCATGAATTTTTTTACCACACCCTCTTCCCTAAAGTTCCGCCCACTTGCCAAACCCACATAATTAGCATAATTAAGCTCCGCCTGTTTATTATGGTGCAGATTATATATATATTTATTTTAAAATATGAAACTAAAAGGTATAGAAGGAGAATGCAAAAGGAAAATGTATGCACCTATGCCATTAGCCCTGTCACTGAGGCAGACGTTTGGTTGCAGTGGTTTTCAGATATTTCCACCATTTTTGTTTATTCCCCATTCTGCTTCACCTGCACGGTCTATTAACTGCAGCAAAATTAAATAAACCTGTCAGAATCCATCTTCAACGCTGTGCAATAATCATCATATTGGTTTTATGGCTAATTGGTCACTTTGCCACCAACACACTGAAAGGGACATTAAACACTAAATAATTCTAGATAGAATTATGCATTCAAAGAAAAGATTAGTCAGAGAATAACCTGTAGATGTATTTTTTTAAGTTTCATGAGCTGTTTAAATATTGACAAAATAAGTGTTCAGTATTGTGGAATATAAAATAATGGGAGCTGCCAGCTGCCATGTTGGAATTTAGGATAACTTCTCCGCTGTGGCCAATTAGAGACAGTTTTAAATAGGTCACTATAGTGTACAGCCAATGGCTGTGTGGAATATAACAATGTTCTGCACTTCCATTTCTAACAGGAACTGAAAAGAATTGAATTAAAGGAAAATGTGGACAAAATAAATCCTGAAAGTATATTGCCACTATTTTTTATATATTAAATGTATCATTTTATATAACCATCTCAAAGTGTTTAATGTCTCTTTAATGCACTTGTGGGTCTGCATTACACAGTTTGCATGTATCTCCATTTACAGTACACTAACCATGCATGAAAACTAGTCACTGCACGTCAGCAGCATCTTCAGCACTGATTACTATCCACTACACCAAATGCACTAGCACCAAGTGCTTGTAGAACTGCATCCACCTATTGCCCCTATTGATATAACTAAGGACCCACTGCAGTCAGCATCTCCAGCACTACTGATCCTGTACTCACTGTATCAAATCAATTCCAACATTAGACTCTGTATATTTGTTACTGTTGGTATATTTTACAATAAAAACATATACAGCTCACCTTCTAATTGTCCTGGAATATCTTAGTGAAAAATGTACCAGCAGTAAACACAACAAGGAAGCATAAGGTCACAAGCATGGTTGTATTCTAAACATGGCAGCTGATCAGTCTCTCGCTACACTTTTCCTCTAAGGAAGAACACTCATGAGACTAATGAAGGGCACTGTGCGGGGCCCACATAAATCACCTTTTATGTTCCCTTATGTCAGATATGGCGGAATAAAGAATGGCATTTGACTTGAAGAACCTTAACAACATTGTAATGTCACTCACTCAATAGTCAGATGTCACAGTAGGTGTTGTTCTGAATAAAACATGCATACTGTGACCAGGATTTTGGACAGCTGCATAGGATAGAGACAGAAAATGTGGCCCCATGAGTGATACCATAGTATTTCTCAACACCAGTAGTCATGCAGCCTTAGTAGAGCAGATTTTTTTTAGGTACATTTCTTTTCGCACTGATCAGCAGATTAACCACAATATGCCTCAATTTTGTTTAGATAGAAATCCAGTTTAGAGCTTTGTGAGGACTATAACCAAGAAACACTTTCATAAGCTGTGTGCCAGAGGTTGGTATTAATGTCTGAACTGTTGACCAAAATCTCAGTTATATTATATATATCGTTTGCAAGAAAACCGCTATGCACTGCTTTCACTGTGCTAGACAAATACATATTTAAATTTGGGACCATTTGTAAAATTTAGCAAAACAGCTTTACATCTTTGCAAAGCTCAAACTTTATGGGTTAATTGCATATTACCAATAAAATTTGAAAATACAATGTTTATAACTTACATTATTGTCTGAGTTTTAAATCACCCTCACTGCCAGCTGCCTCATCTGAAACTAATCTTTTCTTGACGTGCAGTTCACAATGGACACAAGCAGCGTGACCAGACAAAAAAAAAGACTCTGGCACCCACATCGCACCTCTGGTGCGACTGTCGCAGACTTTTGGCAATGATATGGCTCAGGCTGCCTCTGCAGAGTAACTCGCGTGTGTAAAGGCTCCAATATATGAGCGGCAAGCCTCAGGGTCACATGATGGTGACGTTGCATGCTGACAGTGTCCTAAAGGATCGCGAGATTTAAAGTAGGAGACTGAGTCAGTGACACAGATCGCGCACAGGTCACGCTAGCTAAACCGGAGCTGCAGCCTGCTACTTGCCGGGACATTTAAATGGCCGGAACTGGGACCCAAATTCCGGGACTGTCCCGGCAAAAACGGGACTGTTGGCAACTATGCAGAAGGGGAATATATTGTAACCTATGGCTAATTTACATCTCTCTCTATATATATATATACACACATAAGCAAATATACAGGTATAGACCTCATGTACATAATATAGTTATTAACAGCTAATTACATGGGAACCATAAGTTAATATACAGGTATAGACCTCATGTACAAATGAAGGCTACAGTGTACATAATATAGTTAATAACAGCTAATACATGGGAACCATAAGTAAATATACAGGTATAGACCTCATGTACAAATGAAGGCTATAGTATACATAATATAGTTAATAACAACTAATACCTGGGAACCATAAGTAAATATACAGGTATAGACCTCATGTACAAATGAAGGCTACAGTGTACATAATATAGTTATTAACAGCTAATTACATGGGAACCATAAGTAAATATACAGGTATAGACCTCATGTATAAATGAAGGCTACAGTGTACATAATATAGTTATTAACAGCTAATACCTGGGAACCATAAGTAAATATACAGGTATAGACCTCATGTACAAATGAAGGCTACAGTGTACATAATATAGTTAATAACAGCTATTACATGGGAACCATAAGTAAATATACAGGTATAGACCTCATGTACAAATGAAGGCTACAGTGTACATAATATAGTTGGTAACAGCTATTACCTGGGAACCATAAGTAAATATACAGGTATAGACCTCATGTACAAATGAAGGCTACAGTGTACATAATATAGTTAATAACAGCTATTACATGGGAACCATAAGTAAATATACAGGTATAGACCTCATGTACAAATGAAGGCTACAGTGTACATAATATAGTTGTTAACAGCTATTACCTGGGAACCATAAGTAAATATACAGGTATAGACCTCATGTACAAATGAAGACTACAGTGTACATAATATAGTTATTAACAGCTATTACATGGGAACCATAAGTAAATATACAGGTATAGACCTCATGTACAAATGAAGGCTACAGTGTACATAATATAGTTGTTAACAGCTATTACCTGGGAACCATAAGTAAATATACAGGTATAGACCTCATGTACAAATGAAGGCTACAGTGTACATAATATAGTTAATAACAGCTAATTACATGGGAACCATAAGTAAATATACAGGTATAGACCTCATGTACAAATGAAGGCTACAGTGTACATAATATAGTTATTAACAGCTAATACCTGGGAACCATAAGTAAATATACAGGTATAGACCTCATGTACAAATGAAGGCTACAGTGTACATAATATAGTTATTAACAGCTAATACCTGGGAACCATAAGTAAATATACAGGTATAGACCTCATGTACAAATGAAGGCTACAGTGTACATAATATAGTTATTAACAGCTAATACCTGGGAACCATAAGTAAATATACAGGTATAGACCTCATGTACAAATGAAGGCTACAGTGTACATAATATAGTTATTAACAGCTAATACCTGGGAACCATAAGTAAATATACAGGTATAGACCTCATGTACAAATGAAGGCTACAGTGTACATAATATAGTTGTTAACAGCTATTACCTGGGAACCATAAGTAAATATACAGGTATAGACCTCATGTACAAATGAAGGCTACAGTATACATAATATAGTGATTAACAGCTAATACCTGGGAACCATAAGTAAATATACAGGTATAGACCTCATGTACAAATGAAGGCTACAGTGTACATAATATAGTTAATAACAGCTAATTAATGGGAACCATAAGTAAATATACAGGTATAGACCTCATGTACAAATGAAGGCTACAGTGTACATAATATAGTTAATATCAGCTATTACCTGGGAACCATAAGTAAATATACAGGTATAGACCTCATGTACAAATGAAGGCTACAGTGTACATAATATAGTTAATATCAGCTATTACCTGGGAACCATAAGTAAATATACAGGTATAGACCTCATGTACAAATGAAGGCTACAGTGTACATAATATAGTTAATAACAGCTATTACCTGGGAACCATAAGTAAATATACAGGTATAGACCTCATGTATAAATGAAGGCTACAGTGTACATAATATAGTTATTAACAGCTAATTAATGGGAACCATAAGTAAATATACAGGTATAGACCTCATGTACAAATGAAGGCTACAGTGTACATAATATAGTTATTAACAGCTAATTAATGGGAACCATAAGTAAATATACAGGTATAGACCTCATGTACAAATGAAGGCTACAGTGTACATAATATAGTTAATAACAGCTAATTAATGGGAACCATAAGTAAATATACAGGTATAGACCTCATGTACAAATGAAGGCTACAGTGTACATAATATAGTTAATAACAGCTAATTAATGGGAACCATAAGTAAATATACAGGTATAGACCTCATGTACAAATGAAGGCTACAGTGTACATAATATAGTTATTAACAGCTAATACCTGGGAACCATAAGTAAATATACAGGTATAGACCTCATGTACAAATGAAGGCTACAGTGTACATAATATAGTTATTAACAGCTATTACCTGGGAACCATAAGTAAATATACACGTATAGACCTCATGTACAAATGAAGGCTACAGTGTACATAATATAGTTAATAACAGCTAAGTAATGGGAACTATAAGTAAATATACAGGTATAGACCTCATGTACAAATGAAGGCTACAGTATACATAATATAGTTGTTAACAGCTATTACCTGGGAACCATAAGTAAATATACAGGTATAGACCTCATGTACAAATGAAGGCTACAGTGTACATAATATAGTTATTAACAGCTAATACCTGGGAACCATAAGTAAATATACAGGTATAGACCTCATGTACAAATGAAGGCTACAGTATACATAATATAGTTATTAACAGCTATTACCTGGGAACCATAAGTAAATATACAGGTATAGACCTCATGTACAAATGAAGGCTACAGTGTACATAATATAGTTATTAACAGCTAATTACCTGGGAACCATAAGTAAATATACAGGTATAGACCTCATGTACAAATGAAGGCTACAGTGTACATAATATAGTTATTAACAACTAATACCTGGGAACCATAAGTAAATATACAGGTATAGACCTCATGTACAAATGGAGGCTACAGTGTACATAATATAGTTGTTAACAGCTATTACCTGGGAACCATAAGTAAATATACAGGTATAGACCTCATGTACAAATGAAGGCTACAGTGTACATAATATAGTTATTAACAGCTAATACCTGGGAACCATAAGTAAATATACAGGTATAGACCTCATGTACAAATGAAGGCTACAGTGTACATAATATAGTTATTAACAACTAATACCAGGGAACCATAAGTAAATATACAGGTATAGACCTCATGTACAAATGAAGGCTACAGTGTACATAATATAGTTATTAACAGCTATTACCTGGGAACCATAAGTAAATATACAGGTATAGACCTCATGTACAAATGAAGGCTACAGTGTACATAATATAGTTAATAACAGCTAATTACCTGGGAACCATAAGTAAATATACAGGTATAGACCTCATGTACAAATGAAGGCTACAGTGTACATAATATAGTTATTAACAGCTAATTAATGGGAACCATAAGTAAATATACAGGTATAGACCTCATGTACAAATGAAGGCTACAGTGTACATAATATAGTTAATAACAGCTATTACCTGGGAACCATAAGTAAATATACAGGTATAGACCTCATGTACAAATGAAGGCTACAGTGTACATAATATAGTTAATAACAGCTAATACCTGGGAACCATAAGTAAATATACAGGTATAGACCTCATGTACAAATGAAGGCTACAGTGTACATAATATAGTTAATAACAGCTAATTACCTGGGAACCATAAGTAAATATACAGGTATAGACCTCATGTACAAATGAAGGCTACAGTGTACATAATATAGTTATTAACAGCTAATACCTGGGAACCATAAGTAAATATACAGGTATAGACCTCATGTACAAATGAAGGCTACAGTGTACATAATATAGTTAATAACAGCTATTACCTGGGAACCATAAGTAAATATACAGGTATAGACCTCATGTACAAATGAAGGCTACAGTGTACATAATATAGTTATTAACAGCTATTACCTGGGAACCATAAGTAAATATACAGGTATAGACCTCATGTACAAATGAAGGCTACAGTGTACATAATATAGTTAATAACAGCTAATTACCTGGGAACCATAAGTAAATATACAGGTATAGACCTCATGTACAAATGAAGGCTACAGTGTACATAATATAGTTATTAACAGCTATTACCTGGGAACCATAAGTAAATATACAGGTATAGACCTCATGTACAAATGAAGGCTACAGTGTACATAATATAGTTAATAACAGCTAATACCTGGGAACCATAAGTAAATATACAGGTATAGACCTCATGTACAAATGAAGGCTACAGTGTACATAATATAGTTATTAACAGCTAATACCTGGGAACCATAAGTAAATATACAGGTATAGACCTCATGTACAAATGAAGGCTACAGTGTACATAATATAGTTATTAACAGCTAATACCTGGGAACCATAAGTAAATATACAGGTATAGACCTCATGTACAAATGAAGGCTACAGTGTACATAATATAGTTAATAACAGTTATATACCTGGGAACCATAAGTAAATATACAGGTATAGACCTCATGTACAAATGAAGGCTACAGTGTACATAATATAGTTATTAACAGTTATATACATGGGAACCATAAGTAAATATACAGGTATAGACCTCATGTACAAATGAAGGCTACAGTGTACATAATATAGTTAATAACAGCTAATACCTGGGAACCATAAGTAAATATACAGGTATAGACCTCATGTACAAATGAAGGCTACAGTGTACATAATATAGTTATTAACAGCTAATTACCTGGGAACCATAAGTAAATATACAGGTATAGACCTCATGTACAAATGAAGGCTACAGTGTACATAATATAGTTAATAACAGCTAATTACCTGGGAACCATAAGTAAATATACAGGTATAGACCTCATGTACAAATGAAGGCTACAGTGTACATAATATAGTTAATAACAGCTATTACCTGGGAACCATAAGTAAATATACAGGTATAGACCTCATGTACAAATGAAGGCTACAGTGTACATAATATAGTTAATAACAGCTATTACATGGGAACCATAAGTAAATATACAGGTATAGACCTCATGTACAAATGAAGGCTACAGTGTACATAATATAGTTAATAACAGCTAATTACCTGGGAACCATAAGTAAATATACAAGGTATAGACCTCATGTACAAATGATGGATACAGTGTACATAATATAGTTATTAACAGCTATTACATGGGAACCATAAGTAAATATACAGGTATAGACTCTGTACAAATGAAGCATACATTGTACATAATATAGTTATTAACAGCTATACCTGGGAACCAAAAGTAATATTCAACGTATAGCTCAGTACAAATGAAGGTTCAGTGTCATAATATAGTATATAACAGCTAATACCCTGGGAACCAATAAGTAAATTATACCTGTATAGACCTCATGTACAAATGAAGGCTACAGTGTACATAATATAGTTAATAACAGCTATACCTGGGAACCATAAGTAAATATACAGGTATAGACCTCATGTACAAATGAAGGCTACAGTGTACATAATATAGTTAATAACAGCTAATACCTGGGAACCATAAGTAAATATACAGGTATAGACCTCATGTACAAATGAAGGCTACAGTGTACATAATATAGTTAATAACAGCTAATTAATGGGAACCATAAGTAAATATACAGGTATAGACCTCATGTACAAATGAAGGCTACAGTGTACATAATATAGTTAATAACAGCTAATACCTGGGAACCATAAGTAAATATACAGGTATAGACCTCATGTACAAATGAAGGCTACAGTGTACATAATATAGTTATTAACAGCTATTACCTGGGAACCATAAGTAAATATACAGGTATAGACCTCATGTACAAATGAAGGCTACAGTGTACATAATATAGTTATTAACAGCTAATTACCTGGGAACCATAAGTAAATATACAGGTATAGACCTCATGTACAAATGAAGGCTACAGTGTACATAATATAGTTAATAACAGCTAATACCTGGGAACCATAAGTAAATATACAGGTATAGACCTCATGTACAAATGAAGGCTACAGTGTACATAATATAGTTATTAACAGCTATTACCTGGGAACCATAAGTAAATATACAGGTATAGACCTCATGTACAAATGAAGGCTACAGTGTACATAATATAGTTATTAACAGCTAATTACCTGGGAACCATAAGTAAATATACAGGTATAGACCTCATGTACAAATGAAGGCTACAGTGTACATAATATAGTTATTAACAGCTATTACCTGGGAACCATAAGTAAATATACAGGTATAGACCTCATGTACAAATGAAGGCTACAGTGTACATAATATAGTTATTAACAGCTATTACCTGGGAACCATAAGTAAATATACAGGTATAGACCTCATGTACAAATGAAGGCTACAGTGTACATAATATAGTTATTAACAGCTAATACCAGGGAACCATAAGTAAATATACAGGTATAGACCTCATGTACAAATGAAGGCTACAGTGTACATAATATAGTTGTTAACAGCTATTACCTGGGAACCATAAGTAAATATACAGGTATAGACCTCATGTACAAATGAAGGCTACAGTGTACATAATATAGTTAATAACAGCTAATTACTGGGAACCATAAGTAAATATACAGGTATAGACCTCATGTACAAATGAAGGCTACAGTGTACATAATATAGTTAATAACAGCTAATTAATGGGAACCATAAGTAAATATACAGGTATAGACCTCATGTACAAATGAAGGCTACAGTGTACATAATATAGTTAATAACAGCTATTACCTGGGAACCATAAGTAAATATACAGGTATAGACCTCATGTACAAATGAAGGCTACAGTGTACATAATATAGTTATTAACAGCTAATTACCTGGGAACCATAAGTAAATATACAGGTATAGACCTCATGTAAGAAATGAAGGCTACAGTGTACATAATATAGTTATTAACAGCTAATACCTGGGAACCATAAGTAAATATACAGGTATAGACCTCATGTACAAATGAAGGCTACAGTGTACATAATATAGTTATTAACAGCTATTACATGGGAACCATAAGTAAATATACAGGTATAGACCTCATGTACAAATGAAGGCTACAGTGTACATAATATAGTTATTAACAGCTATTACCTGGGAACCATAAGTAAATATACAGGTATAGACCTCATGTACAAATGAAGGCTACAGTGTACATAATATAGTTATTAACAGCTAATACCTGGGAACCATAAGTAAATATACAGGTATAGACGTCATGTACAAATGAAGGCTACAGTATACATAATATAGTTATTAACAGCTAATACATGGGAACCATAAGTAAATATACAGGTATAGACCTCATGTACAAATGAAGGCTACAGTGTACATAATATAGTTATTAACAGCTATTACATGGGAACCATAAGTAAATATACAGGTATAGACCTCATGTACAAATGAAGGCTACAGTGTACATAATATAGTTATTAACAGCTAATTACCTGGGAACCATAAGTAAATATACAGGTATAGACCTCATGTACAAATGAAGGCTACAGTGTACATAATATAGTTATTAACAGCTATTACCTGGGAACCATAAGTAAATATACAGGTATAGACCTCATGTACAAATGAAGGCTACAGTGTACATAATATAGTTAATAACAGCTAATTAATGGGAACCATAAGTAAATATACAGGTATAGACCTCATGTACAAATGAAGGCTACAGTGTACATAATATAGTTAATAACAGCTATTACCTGGGAACCATAAGTAAATATACAGGTATAGACCTCATGTACAAATGAAGGCTACAGTGTACATAATATAGTTAATAACAGCTATTACCTGGGAACCATAAGTAAATATACAGGTATAGACCTCATGTACAAATGAAGGCTACAGTGTACATAATATAGTTAATAACAGCTAATTAATGAGAACCATAAGTAAATATACAGGTATAGACCTCATGTACATAGTATAGTTAATAACAGCTAATTACATGGGAACCATAAGTAAATATACAGGTATAGACCTCATGTACAAATGAAGGCTACAGTGTACATAATATAGTTAATAACAGCTAATTACCTGGGAACCATAAGTAAATATACAGGTATAGACCTCATGTACAAATGAAGGCTACAGTGTACATAATATAGTTAATAACAGCTAATTAATGGGAACCATAAGTAAATATACAGGTATAGACCTCATGTACAAATGAAGGCTACAGTGTACATAATATAGTTAAACAGCTAATACTGGGAACCATAAGTAAATATACAGGTATAGACCTCATGTACAAATGAAGGCTACAGTGTAATATATAGTATTAACAGCTAATTACCTGGGAACCATAAGTAAATATACAGGTATAGACCTCATGTACAAATGAAGGCTACAGTGTACATAATATAGTTGTTAACAGCTATTATGGGAATCCATAAGTAAATATACAGGTATAGACCTCATGTACAAATGAAGGCTACAGTGTAAATAATATAGTTATTAACAGCTAATACCTGGGAACCATAAGTAAATATACACATATAGACCTCATGTACAAATGAAGGTACAAAATATAAATATAGTTAATAATCAATACCGAGGAACCAAAAGTAAATATACAGGTATAGACCTCATGTACAAATGAAGGCTACAGTGTACATAATATAGTTAATAAACAGCTATACCTGGGAACCATAAGTAAATATACAGGTATAGACCTCATGTACAAATGAAGGCTACAGGTGTACATAATATAGTTAATAACAGCTATTACCTGGGACCATAAGTAAATATACAGGTATAGACCTCATGTACAAATGAAGGCTACAGTGTAACATAATATAGTTATTAACAGCTAATTACCTGGGAACCATAAGTAAATATACAGGTATAGACCTCATGTACAAATGAAGGCTACAGTGTACATAATATAGTTATTAACAGCTAATACATGGGAACCATAAGTAAATATACAGGTATAGACCTCATGTACAAATGAAGGCTACAGTGTACATAATATAGTTAATAACAGCTAATTACCTGGGAACCATAAGTAAATATACAGGTATAGACCTCATGTACAAATGAAGGCTACAGTGTACATAATATAGTTAATAACAGCTATTACCTGGGAACCATAAGTAAATATACAGGTATAGACCTCATGTACAAATGAAGGCTACAGTGTACATAATATAGTTATTAACAGCTATTACCTGGGAACCATAAGTAAATATACAGGTATAGACCTCATGTACAAATGAAGGCTACAGTGTACATAATATAGTTATTAACAGCTAATACCTGGGAACCATAAGTAAATATACAGGTATAGACCTCATGTACAAATGAAGGCTACAGTGTACATAATATAGTTAATAACAGCTAATTACATGGGAACCATAAGTAAATATACAGGTATAGACCTCATGTACAAATGAAGGCTACAGTGTACATAATATAGTTAATAACAGCTAATTACATGGGAACCATAAGTAAATATACAGGTATAGACCTCATGTACAAATGAAGGCTACAGTGTATCATAATATAGTTATTAACAGCTATTACATGGAACCAGTAAGTAAATATACAGGTATAGACCTCAAGTACAAATGAAGGCTACAGTGTACATAATATAGTTATTAACAGCTAATTACCTGGGAACCATAAGTAAATTATACAGGTATAGACCTCATTGTACAAATGAGGCTACAGTGTACATAATATAGTTAATAACAGCTAATTAAATGGGAACCATAAGTAAATATACAGGTAGAGGACCTCATGTACAAATGGAGGCTACGAGTGTACATAATACAGATTATTAACAGACTATACATGGGAACCATAAAGTAAATATACAGGTATAGACCTCATATACAAATGAAGGCACAGTGTACATAATATAGTGTATTACACTATTACATTGGGAACCATACCAGTGAATAACAGGGTATAGACGCTCATGGACAAATGGAAGGCATACAGTATGACATAATATAGTTATTAACGAGCATATTACCTTGGGAACCATAAGTAAATATACAGGTATAGACCTCATGTACAAATGAAGGCTACAGTGTACATAATATAGTTATTAACAGCTAATACCTGGGAACCATAAGTAAATATACAGGTATAGACCTCATGTACAAATGAAGGCTACAGTGTACATAATATAGTTATTAACAGCTATTACCTGGGAACCATAAGTAAATATACAGGTATAGACCTCATGTACAAATGAAGGCTACAGTGTACATAATATAGTTATTAACAGCTATTACCTGGGAACCATAAGTAAATATACAGGTATAGACCTCATGTACAAATGAAGGCTACAGTGTACATAATATAGTTAATAACAGCTATTACCTGGGAACCATAAGTAAATATACAGGTATAGACCTCATGTACAAATGAAGGCTACAGTGTACATAATATAGTTAATAACAGCTAATTACCTGGGAACCATAAGTAAATATACAGGTATAGACCTCATGTACAAATGAAGGCTACAGTGTACATAATATAGTTATTAACAGCTAATACCTGGGAACCATAAGTAAATATACAGGTATAGACCTCATGTACAAATGAAGGCTACAGTGTACATAATATAGTTATTAACAGCTATTACATGGGAACCATAAGTAAATATACAGGTATAGACCTCA